>NC_142882.1:37341590-37644621 GCF_051225735.1 Oryctolagus cuniculus
CTCTATGGACTTTAAGGTTTTGAATGCATTTTAGCAGGACCCTTTTTGTTTTCTGCTGGCAAACGCTAATTGGTTCCACCTGGAGTCAAATCCTCCACACATTCGAGTTTTCTAGGAAGAAAGCTTCAGACACCTGAGAAAACATGATATTTCTTTCTGTAAACATGACATTGGATGCATTTGCCGAACAGGAAGATTGTGCTTTTCTCCAAAACCACTTTCACGGCGATTTTTTGGTTAAATTTTACTTCAAAACTACAACAATTTGTCCAGATACTCCTGGATGAAAACAAAACTATCTGGTGTGTTGTGGCTATCTCAATCCCAGATCTTGCTACAGCCTCTGTGTGTGTTTGTGTTTTCTGGACATTCTCTATGGACTTTACGGTTTTGAATGCATTTTAGCATGTAAGGTTTTGTTTTTAGCTGCCAAACGCTGATTGGTTCCACCTGGAGTGAAATCCTCCACTCTTTCAAGTTTTCTAGGAAGAAAGCTTCAGAAACCTGAGAAAACATGATATTTCTTTCTGTAAACATGACATTGGATGCATTTGCCGAACAGGAAGATTGTACTTTTCTCCAAAACCACTTTCAAGGTGATTTTTTGGTTAAATTTCACTACAAAACTACAACAATTTGTCCAGATACTCCTGGATGTAAACAAAACTATCTGGTGTGTTGTGGCTATCTCAATCCCAGATCTTGCTACAGCCTCTGTGTTTGATTGTGTTTTCTGGACATTCTCTATGGACTTTACGATTTTGAATGCATTTTAGCATATAAGGTATTGTTTTTAGCTGGCAAACGCTAATTGGTTCCACCTGGAGTCAAATCCTCCACACATTCGAGTTTTCCAGGAAGAAAGCTTCAGAAACCTGAGAAAATATGACTTTTGTATTTGTAAACATGACATTGGATGCATTTGCCGAAGAGGAAGATTGTGCTTTTCTCCAAAACCACTTTCACGGTGATTTTTTGGTTAAATTTCACTTCAAAACCACAAGAATTTGTCCAGATTCTCCTGGATGAAAACAAAATTATCTGGTGATTTGTAGCGATCTCAATCCTAGATCTTGCTACAGCCTCTGTGTGTGTTTGTGTTTTCTGGACATTCTCTATGGACTTTACGGTTTTGAATGCATTTTAGCATGTAAGGTTTTGTTTTTAGCTGCCAAACGCTAATTGGTTCCACCTGGAGTCAAATACTCCACACATTCGAGTTTTCTAGGAAGAAAGCTTCAGAAACCTGAGAAAACATGCTATTTCTTTCTGTAAACATGACATTGGATGCATTTGCCGAACAGGAAGATTGTGCTTTTCTCCAAAACCACTTTCAAGGTGATTTTTTGGTTAAATTTCACTACAAAACTACAGCAATTTGTCCAGATACTCCTGGATGTAAACAAAATTATCTGGTGTGTTGTGGCTATCTCAATCCCAGATCTTGCTACAGCCTCTGTGTTTGTTTGCGTTTTCTGGACATTCTCTACGGACTTTACGGTTCTGAATGCATTTTAGCATGTAAGTTTTTGTTTTTAGCTGCCAAACGCTATTTGGTTCCACCTGGAGTCAAATCCTCCACTCATTCGAGTTTTCTAGGAAGAAAGCTTCAGACACCTGAGAAAACATTATATTTGTCTTTGTAAACATGACATTGGATGCATTTGCCGAACAGGAAGATTGTACTTTTCTCCAAAACCGCTTTCAAGGTGATTTTTTGGTTAAATTTCACTTCAAAACTACAGCAATTTGTCCAGATACTCCTGGATGTAAACAAAACTATCTGGTGTGTTGTGGCTATCTCAATCCCAGATCTTGCTACAGCCTCTGTGTGTGTTTGTGTTTTCTGGACATTCTCTATGAACTTTAAGGTTTTGAAAGCATTTTAGCAGGACCCTTTTGTTTTCTTCTGGCAAACACTAATTGGTTCCACCTGGAGTCAAATCCTCCACACATTCGAGTTTTCTAGTAAGAAAGCTTCAGAAACCTCAGAAAACATAACTTTTGTCTTTGTAAACATGACATTGGATGCATTTGCCGAACAGGAAGATTGTGCTTTTCTCCAAAAGTACTTTCACGGCGATTTTTTGGTTAAGTTTTACTTCAAAACTACAACAATTTGTCCAGATTCTCCTGGATGAAAACAAAACTATCTGGTGTGTTGTGGCTATCTCAATCCCAGATCTTGCTACAGCCTCTGTGTGTGTTTGTGTTTTCTGGACATTCTCTATGGACTTTACGGTTTTGAATGCATTTTAGCATGTAAGTTTTTGTTTCTAGCTCCCAAACGCTAATTGGTTCCACCTGGAGTCAAATACTCCACACATTCAAGTTTTCTAGGAAGAAAGCTTCAGAAACCTGAGAATACATGATATTTCTTTCTGTAAACATGACATTGGATGCATTTGCCGAACAAGAAGAGTGTGCTTTTCTCCAAAACCACTTTCAAGTTGATTTTTTGGTTAAATTTCACTACAAAACTACAACAATTTGTCCAGATACTCCTGGATGTAAACAAAACTATCTGGTGTGTTGTGGCTATCTCAATTCCGATATCTTGCTACAGCTTCTGTGTTTGTTTGTGTTTTCTGGACATTCTCTATGGACTTTACGGTTTTGAACGCATTTTAGCATGTAAGGTTTTGTTTTTCGCTGCCAAACGCTAATTGGTTCCACCTGGAGTCAAATCCTCCACACATTCGAGTTTTCTAGTAAGAAAGCTTCAGAAACCTGAGAAAACATGATATTTCTTTCTGATGAACATGACATTGGATGCATTTGCCGAACAGGAAGATTGTGCTTTTCTCCAAAACCACTTTCACGGTGATATTTTGGTTAAATTTCACTGCAAAACTACAACAATTTGTCTGGATACTCCTGGATGAAAACAAAACTTTCTGGTGTGTTGTGGCTATCTCAATCCCAGATCTTGCTACAGCCTCTGTGTTTGTTTGTGTTTTCTGGACTTTCTCTATGGACTTTACGGTTTTGAATGCATTTTAGCATGTAAGGTTTTGTTTTTAGCTGCCAAACGCTAATTGGTTCAACCGGGAGTCAAATCCTCCACACATTCGAGTTTTCTAGGAAGAAAGCTTCAGAAACCTGAGAAAACACGATATTTCTTTCTGTAAACATGACATGGTATGCATTTGCCAAACAGGAAGATTGTGCTTTTCTCCAAAACCACTTTCATTGTGATTTTTCCGTAAAATTTCACTTCAAAACTACAACAATTTGTCGAGATACTCCTGGATGAAAACAAAACTATCTCGTTATTTTTAGCTATCTCAATCCCAGATCTTGCTACAGCCTCTGTGTGTGTTTGTGTTTTCTGGACATTCTCTATGGACTTTAAGGTTTTGAATGCATTTTAGCAGGACCCTTTTTGTTTTCTGCTGCGAAACGCTAATGGTTCCACCTGGAGTCAAATCCTCCACACATTCGAGTTTTCCAGGAAGAAAGCTTCAGAAACCTGAGAAAACATGATATTTCTTTCTGTAAACATGACATTGGATGCATTTGCTGAACAGGAAGATTGTGCTTTTCTCCAAAACCACTTTCACAGTGATTTTTTGGTTAAATTTCACTTCAAACCTACAGCAATTTGTCCAGACACTCCTGGATGAAAACAAAACTATCTGCTGTGTTGTGGCTATCTCAATTCCAGATCTTGCTACAGCCTCTGTGTTTGTATGCGTTTTCTGGACATTCTCTATGGACTTTACGGTTTTGAATGCATTTTAGCAGGACCCTTTTTGTTTTCTGCTGCCAAACGCTAATTGGTTCCACCTGGAGTCAAATCCTCCGCACATTCGAATTTTCTAGGAAGAAAGCTTCAGAAACCTGAGAAAACATGATATTTCTTTCTGCAAACATGACATTGGATGCATTTGCCGAACAGGAAGATTGTGCTTTTCTCCAAAACCAGCTTCACGGTTATTTTTTGGTTAAATTTCACTGCAAAACTACAACAATTTGTCTAGATGCTCCTGGATGAAAACAAAACTTTCTGGTGTGTTGTGGCTATCTCAATCCCAGATCTTGCTACAGCCTCTGTGTGTGTTTGTGTTTTCTGGACATTCTCTATGGACTTTACGGTTTTGAATGCATTTTAGCATGTAAGGTTTTGTTTTTAGCTGCCAAACGCTAATTGGTTCCACCTGGAGTGAAATCCTCCACACATTCGAGTTTTCTAGGAAGAAAGCTTCAGAAACCTGAGAAAACGTGATATTTCTCTCTGTAAACATGACATTGGATGCATTTTCCGAACAGGAAGATTGTGCTTTTCTCCAAAACTACTTTCACGGTGATTTTTTGGTTAAATTTCACCCGAAATCCACATGTATTTGTCCAGATACTCCTGGATGAAAACAAAACTGTCTGGTGTGTGGTGGCTATCTCAATCCCAGATCTTGCTACAGCCTCTGTGTGTGTTTGTGTTTTCTGGACCTTCTCTATGGACTTTACGGTTTTGAATGCATTTTAGCATGTAAGGTTTTGTTTTCAGATGGCAAACGCTAATTGGTTCCACCTGCAGTCAAATCCTCCACACATTCGAGTTTTCTAGGAAGAAAGCTGCAGAAACCTGAGAAAACATGATATTTCTTTCTGTAAACATGACATTGGATGCATGTGCCGAACAGGAAGATTGTGCTTTTCTCCAAAACCACTTTCATTGTGATTTTTCCGTAAAATTTCACTTCAAAACTACAACAATTTGTCGAGATACTCCTGGATGAAAACAAAACTATCTCGTTATTTTTAGCTATCTCAATCCCAGATCTTGCTACAGCCTCTGTGTGTGTTTGTGTTTTCTGGACATTCTCTATGGACTTTAAGGTTTTGAATGCATTTTAGCAGGACCCTTTTTGTTTTCTGCTGCGAAACGCTAATGGTTCCACCTGGAGTCAAATCCTCCACACATTCGAGTTTTCCAGGAAGAAAGCTTCAGAAACCTGAGAAAACATGATATTTCTTTCTGTAAACATGACATTGGATGCATTTGCTGAACAGGAAGATTGTGCTTTTCTCCAAAACCACTTTCACAGTGATTTTTTGGTTAAATTTCACTTCAAACCTACAGCAATTTGTCCAGACACTCCTGGATGAAAACAAAACTATCTGCTGTGTTGTGGCTATCTCAATTCCAGATCTTGCTACAGCCTCTGTGTTTGTATGCGTTTTCTGGACATTCTCTATGGACTTTACGGTTTTGAATGCATTTTAGCAGGACCCTTTTTGTTTTCTGCTGCCAAACGCTAATTGGTTCCACCTGGAGTCAAATCCTCCGCACATTCGAATTTTCTAGGAAGAAAGCTTCAGAAACCTGAGAAAACATGATATTTCTTTCTGCAAACATGACATTGGATGCATTTGCCGAACAGGAAGATTGTGCTTTTCTCCAAAACCAGCTTCACGGTTATTTTTTGGTTAAATTTCACTGCAAAACTACAACAATTTGTCTAGATGCTCCTGGATGAAAACAAAACTTTCTGGTGTGTTGTGGCTATCTCAATCCCAGATCTTGCTACAGCCTCTGTGTGTGTTTGTGTTTTCTGGACATTCTCTATGGACTTTACGGTTTTGAATGCATTTTAGCATGTAAGGTTTTGTTTTTAGCTGCCAAACGCTAATTGGTTCCACCTGGAGTGAAATCCTCCACACATTCGAGTTTTCTAGGAAGAAAGCTTCAGAAACCTGAGAAAACGTGATATTTCTCTCTGTAAACATGACATTGGATGCATTTTCCGAACAGGAAGATTGTGCTTTTCTCCAAAACTACTTTCACGGTGATTTTTTGGTTAAATTTCACCCGAAATCCACATGTATTTGTCCAGATACTCCTGGATGAAAACAAAACTGTCTGGTGTGTGGTGGCTATCTCAATCCCAGATCTTGCTACAGCCTCTGTGTGTGTTTGTGTTTTCTGGACCTTCTCTATGGACTTTACGGTTTTGAATGCATTTTAGCATGTAAGGTTTTGTTTTCAGATGGCAAACGCTAATTGGTTCCACCTGCAGTCAAATCCTCCACACATTCGAGTTTTCTAGGAAGAAAGCTGCAGAAACCTGAGAAAACATGATATTTCTTTCTGTAAACATGACATTGGATGCATGTGCCGAACAGGAAGATTGTGCTTTTCTCCAAAACCACTTTCACGGTGATTTTTTAGTTAAATTTCACTTCAAAACTAAAACAATATATCCAGATACTCCTGGATGAAAACAAAACTATCTGGTGTGTTGTGGCTATCTCAATCCCAGATCTTGCTACAGCCTCTGTGTTTGTTTGTGTTTTCTGGATATTCTCAATGGACTTTACGGTTTTGAATGCATTTTAGCATGTAAGTTTTTGTTTTCAGCTGCCAAACGCTAATTGGTTCCACCTGGAGTCAAATCCTCCACACATTCGAGTTTTCTAGGAAGAAAGCTTCAGAAACCTGAGAAAACATGATATTTCTTTTTGTAAACATGACATTGGATGCATTTGCTGAACAGAAGATTGTCCTTTTCTCCAAAACCACTTTCACGGTGATTTTTTGGTTAAATTTCACCCGAAATCCACTACAATTTTTCCAGATACTCCTGGGTGACAACAAAACTATCTGGTGTGTTGTGGCTATCTCAATCCCAGATCTTGCTACAGCCTCTGTGTGTGTTTGTGTTTTCTGGACATTCTCTATGGACTTTACGGTTTTGAATGCATTTTAGCATGTAAGGTTTTGTTCTTAGCTGCCAAACGCTAATTGGTTCCACCTGGAGTGAAATCCTCCACACATTCGAGTTTTCTAGGAAGAAAGCTTCAGAAACCTGAGAAAACGTGATATTTCTCTCTGTAAACATGACATTGGATGCATTTTCCGAACAGGAAGATTGTGCTTTTCTCCAAAACCACTTTCACGGTGATTTTTTGATTAAATTTCACTTCAAAACTACAACAATATGTCCAGATACTCCTGGATGAAAACAAAACTGTCTGGTGTGTGGTGGCTATCTCAATCCCAGATCTTGCTACAGCCTCTGTGTGTGTTTGTGTTTTCTGGACATTCTCTATGGACTTTAAGGTTTTGAATGCATTTTAGCAGGACCCTTTCTGTTTTCTGCTGGCAAATGCTAATTGGTTCCACCTGGAGTCAAATCCTCCACACATTCGAGTTTTCTAGGAAGAAAGCTTCAGAAACCTGAGAAAACATGATATTTCTTTCTGTAAACATGACATTGGATGCATTTGCCGAACAGGAAGATTGTGCTTTTCTCCAAAACCACTTTCACGGCGAATTTTTGGTTAAATTTTACTTCAAAACTACAACAATTTGTCCAGATACTCCTGGATGAAAACAAAACTATCTGGTGTGTTGTGGCTATCTCAATCCCAGATCTTGGTACAGCCTCTGTGTGTGATTGCGTTTTCTGGACATGCTCTATGGACTTTACGGTTTTGAATGGATTTTAGCATGTAAGGTTTTGTTTTTAGCTGCCAAACGCTAATTGGTTCCACCTGGAGTGAAATCCTCCACTCTTTCAAGTTTTCTAGGAAGAAAGCTTCAGAAACCTGAGAAAACATGATATTTCTTTCTGTAAACATGACATTGGATGCATTTGCCGAACAGGAAGATTGTACTTTTCTCCAAAACCACTTTCAAGGTGATTTTTTGGTTAAATTTCACTACAAATCTACAACAATTTGTCCAGATACTCCAGGATGTAAACAAAACTATCTGGTGTGTTGTGGCTATCTCAATCCCAGATCTTGCTACAGCCTCTGTGTGTGTTTGTGTTTTCTGGACATTCTCTATGGACTTTACGATTTTGAATGCATTTTAGCATATAAGGTATTATTTTTAGCTGGCAAACGCTCATTGGTTCCACCTGGAGTCAAATCCTCCACACATTCGAGTTTTCCAGGAAGAAAGCTTCAGAAACCTGAGAAAATATGACTTTTGTATTTGTAAACATGACATTGGATGCATTTGCCAAAGAGGAAGATTGTGCTTTTCTCCAAAACCACTTTCACGGTGATTTTTTGGTTAAATTTCACTTCAAAACCACAAGAATTTGTCCAGATACTCCTGGATGAAAACAAAATTATCTGGTGATTTGTAGCTATCTCAATCCTAGATCTTGCTACAGCCTCTGTGTGTGTTTGTGTTTTCTGGACATTCTCTATGGACTTTACGGTTTTGAATGGATTTTAGCATGTAAGGTTTTGTTTTTAGCTGCCAAACGCTAATTGGTTCCACCTGGAGTCAAATCCTCCACACATTCGAGTTTTCTAGGAAGAAAGCTTCAGAAACCTGAGAAAACATGCTATTTCTTTCAGTAAACATGACATTGGATGCATTTGCCGAACAGGAAGATTGTGCTTTTCTCCAAAACCACTTTCAAGGTGATTTTTTGGTTAAATTTCACTACAAAACTACAGCAATTTGTCCAGATACTCCTGGATGTAAACAAAATTATCTGGTGTGTTGTGGCTATCTCAATCCCAGATCTTGCTACAGCCTCTGTGTTTGTTTGCGTTTTCTGGACATTCTCTATGGACTTTACGGTTCTGAATGCATTTTACCATGTAAGTTTTTGTTTTTAGCTGCCAAACGCTAATTGGTTCCACCTGGAGTCAAATCCTCCACACATTCGAGTTTTCTAGGAAGAAAGCTTCAGAAACCTGAGAAAACATTATATTTGTCTTTGTAAACATGACATTGGATGCATTTGCCGAACAGGAAGATTGTACTTTTCTCCAAAACCACTTTCAAGGTGATTTTTTGGTTAAATTTCACTTCAAAACTACAAAAATTTGTCTAGATACTACTGGAGGAAAACAAAATTATCTGGTGTGTTGTGGCTATCTCAATCCCAGATCTTGCTACAGCCTCTGTGTGTGTTTGTGTTTTCTGGACATTCTCTATGGACTTTAAGGTTTCGAATGCATTTTAGCAGGACCCTTTTTGTTTTCTGCTGGCAAATGCTAATTGGTTCCAACTGGAGTCAAATCCTCCACACATTCGAGTTTTCTAGGAAGAAAGCTTCAGAAACCTGAGAAAACATGATATTTCTTTCTGTAAACATGACATTGGATGCATTTGCCAAACAGGAAGATTGTGCTTTTCTCCAAAACCACTTTCACGGTGATTTTTTGGTTAAATTTTACTTCAAAACTACAACAATTTGTCCAGATACTCCTGGATGAAAACAAAACTATCTGGTGTGTTGTGGCTATCTCAATCCCAGATCTTGCTACAGCCTCTGTGTGTGTTTGTGTTTTCTGGACATTCTCTATGGACTTTACGGTTTTGAATGGATTTTAGCATGTAAGGTTTTGTTTTTAGCTGCCAAACGCTAATTGGTTCCACCTGGAGTGAAATCCTCCACTCTTTCAAGTTTTCTAGGAAGAAAGCTTCAGAAACCTGAGAAAACATGATATTTCTTTCTGTAAACATGACATTGGATGCATTTGCCGAACAGGAAGATTGTACTTTTCTCCAAAACCACTTTCAAGGTGATTTTTTGGTTAAATTTCACTACAAAACTACAGCAATTTGTCCACATACTCCTGGATGTAAACAAAATTATCTGGTGTGTTGTGGCTATCTCAATCCGATATCTTGCTACAGCCTCTGTGTGTGTTTGTGATTTCTTGACATTCTCTATGGACTTAACGGTTTTGAACGCATTTTACCATGTAAGGTTTTGTTTTTAGCTGCCAAACGCTAATTGGTTCCACCTGGAGTCAAATCCTCCACACATTCGAGTTTTCTAGGAAGAAAGATTCAGAAACCTGAGAAAACATGATATTTGTCTTTGTAAACATGACATTGGATGCATTTGCCGAACACGAAGAGTGTGCTTTTCTCCAAAACCACTTTCACGGTGATTTTTTGGTTAAATTTTACTTCAAAACTACAAATATTTGTCCAGATACTCCTGGATGAAAACAAAACTATCTGGTGTGTTGTGGCTATCTCAATCCCAGATCTTGCTACAGCCTCTGTGTGTGTTTGTGTTTTCTGGACATTCTCTATGGACTTTAAGGTTTTGAATGCATTTTAGCAGGACCCTTTTTGTTTTCTGCTGGTAAATGCTAATTGGTTCCACCTGGAGTCAAATCCTCCACACATTCGAGTTTTCTAGGAAGAAAGCTTCAGAAACCTGAGAAAACATGATATTTCTTTCTGTAAACATGACATTGGATGCATTTGCCGAACAGGAAGATTGTGCTTTTCTCCAAAACCACTTTCACGGCGATTTTTTGGTTAAGTTTCACTTCAAAACTACAACAATTTGTCCAGATACTCCTGGATGAAAACAAAACTATCTGGTGTGTTGTGGCTATCTCAATCCCAGATCTTGCTACAGCCTCTGTGTGTGTTTGTGTTTTCTGGACATTCTCTATGGACTTTACGGTTTTGAATGGATTTTAGCATGTAAGGTTTTGTTTTTAGCTGCCAAACGCTAATTGGTTCCACCTGGAGTGAAATCCTCCACTCTTTCAAGTTTTCTAGGAAGAAAGCTTCAGAAACCTGAGAAAACATGATATTTCTTTCTGTAAACATGACATTGGATGCATTTGCCGAACAGGAAGATTGTACTTTTCTCCAAAACCACTTTCAAGGTGATTTTTTGGTTAAATTTCACTACAAAACTACAGCAATTTGTCCAGATACTCCTGGATGTAAACAAAATTATCTGGTGTGTTGTGGCTATCTCAATCCGATATCTTGCTACAGCCTCTGTGTGTTTGTGTTTTCTTGACATTCTCTATGGACTTAACGGTTTTGAACGCATTTTACCATGTAAGGTTTTGTTTTTAGCTGCCAAACGCTAATTGGTTCCACCTGGAGTCAAATCCTCCACACATTCGAGTTTTCTAGGAAGAAAGCTTCAGAAACCTGAGAAAACATGATATTTGTCTTTGTAAATATGACATTGGATGCATTTGCCGAACAAGAAGAGTGTGCTTTTCTCCAAAACCACTTTCACGGTGATTTTTTGGTTAAATTTTACTTCAAAACTACAAATATTTGTCCAAATACTCCTGGATGAAAACAAAACTATCTGGTGTGTTGTGGCTATCTCAATCCCAGATCTTGCTACAGCCTCTGTGTGTGTTTGTGTTTTCTGGACATTCTCTATGGACTTTAAGGTTTTGAATGCATTTTAGCATGTAAGGTTTTGTTTTTAGCTGCCAAACGCTAATTGGTTCCACCTGGAGTCAAATCCTCCACACATTCGAGTTTTCTAGGAAAAAAGCTTCAGAAACCTGAGAAAACATGATATTTCTTTCTGTAAACATGACATTGGATGCATTTGCCAAACAGGAAGATTGTGCTTTTCTCCAAAACCACTTTCAAGGTGATTTTTTGGTTAAATTTCACTTCAAAACTACAAAAATTTGTCTAGATACTACTGGATGAAAACAAAATTATCTGGTGTGTTGTGGCTATCTCAATCCCAGATCTTGCTACAGCCTCTGTGTGTGTTTGTGTTTTCTGGACATTCTCTATGGACTTTAAGGTTTCGAATGCATTTTAGCAGGACCCTTTTTGTTTTCTGCTGGCAAATGCTAATTGGTTCCACCTGGAGTCAAATCCTCCACACATTCGAGTTTTCTAGGAAGAAAGCTTCAGAAACCTGAGAAAACATGATATTTCTTTCTGTAAACATGACATTGGATGCATTTGCCAAACAGGAAGATTGTGCTTTTCTCCAAAACCACTTTCACGGTGATTTTTTGGTTAAATTTTACTTCAAAACTACAACAATTTGTCCAGATACTCCTGGATGAAAACAAAACTATCTGGTGTGTTGTGGCTATCTCAATCCCAGATCTTGCTACAGCCTCTGTGTGTGTTTGTGTTTTCTGGACATTCTCTATGGACTTTACGGTTTTGAATGGATTTTAGCATGTAAGGTTTTGTTTTTAGCTGCCAAACGCTAATTGGTTCCACCTGGAGTGAAATCCTCCACTCTTTCAAGTTTTCTAGGAAGAAAGCTTCAGAAACCTGAGAAAACATGATATTTCTTTCTGTAAACATGACATTGGATGCATTTGCCGAACAGGAAGATTGTACTTTTCTCCAAAACCACTTTCAAGGTGATTTTTTGGTTAAATTTCACTACAAAACTACAGCAATTTGTCCACATACTCCTGGATGTAAACAAAATTATCTGGTGTGTTGTGGCTATCTCAATCCGATATCTTGCTACAGCCTCTGTGTGTGTTTGTGATTTCTTGACATTCTCTATGGACTTAACGGTTTTGAACGCATTTTACCATGTAAGGTTTTGTTTTTAGCTGCCAAACGCTAATTGGTTCCACCTGGAGTCAAATCCTCCACACATTCGAGTTTTCTAGGAAGAAAGATTCAGAAACCTGAGAAAACATGATATTTGTCTTTGTAAACATGACATTGGATGCATTTGCCGAACACGAAGAGTGTGCTTTTCTCCAAAACCACTTTCACGGTGATTTTTTGGTTAAATTTTACTTCAAAACTACAAATATTTGTCCAGATACTCCTGGATGAAAACAAAACTATCTGGTGTGTTGTGGCTATCTCAATCCCAGATCTTGCTACAGCCTCTGTGTGTGTTTGTGTTTTCTGGACATTCTCTATGGACTTTACGGTTTTGAATGCATTTTAGCAGGAACCTATTAGTTTTCTGCTGGCAAACGCTAATTGGTTCCACCTGCAGTCAAATCCTCCACACATTCGAGTTTTCTAGGAAGAAAGCTTCAGAAACCTGAGAAAACATGATATTTCTTTCTGTAAGCATGACATTGGATGCATTTGCCAAACAGGAAGATTGTGCTTTTCTCCAAAACCACTTTCACGGTGATTTTTTGGTTAAATTTCACTTCAAAGTACAACAATTTGACCTGATACTCCAGGATGAAAACAAAACTATCTGGTGTGTTGTGGCTATCTCAATCCCAGATCTTGCTACAGCCTCTGTGTTTGTTTGTGTTTTCTGGACATTCTCTATGGACTTTACAGTTTTGAATGCATTTTAGCATGTAAGGTTTTGTTTTTAGCTGCCAAACGCTAATTGGTTCCACCTGGAGTCAAATCCTCCACACATTGGAGTTTTCTAGGAAGAAAGCTTCAGAAACCTGAGAATACATGATATTTCTTTCTGTAAACTTGACGTTGGATGCAATTGTCGAACAGGAAGATTGTGCTTTTCTCCAAAACCACGTTCACGGTGATTTTTTGGTTAAATTTCAGCCGAAATCCACAAGAATTTGTCCAGATACTCCTGGATGAAAACAAAACTATGCGGTGATTTTTAGCTATCTCAATCCCAGATCTTGCTACAGCCTCTGTGTCTGTTTGTGTTTTCTGGACATTCTCTATGGACTTTAAGGTTTTGAATGCATTTTAGCAGGAACCTTTTTGTTTTCTGCTTTCAAACGTTAATTGGTTCCACCTGGAGTCAAATCCTCCACACAGTCGAGTTTTCTAGGAAGAAAGCTTCAGAAACCTGAGAAAACATGATATTTCTTTCTGTAAACATGACATTGGATGCATTTGCAGAACAGGAAGATTGTGCTTTTCTCCAAAACCACTTTCACGGTGATTTTTTGGTTAAATATCACTTCAAAGTACAACAATTTGTCCAGATACTCCTGGATGAAAACAAAACTATCTGGTATGTTGTGGCTACCTCAATCCGAGATCTTGCAACAGCCTCTGTGTTTGTTTCTGTTTTCTGGATATTCTCTATGGACTTTAATGTTTTGAATGCATTTCAGCAGGACCCTTTTTGTTTTCTGCTGGGAAACGCTAATGGTTCCACCTGGATCGAAATCCTCCACACATTCGAGTTTTCTAGCAAGAAAGCTTCAGAAACCTGAGAAAACATGATATTTCTTTCTGTAAACATGGCATTGGATGCATTTGCCGAACAGGAAGATTGTGCTTTTCTCCAAATCCACTTTCACGGTGATTTTTGGTTAAATTTCACCCGAAATCCACAACAATTTGTGCAGATACTCCTGGATGAAAACAAAACTATCTGGTGATTTGTACCTATCTCAATCCCAGATCTTGCTACAGCCTCTGTGTGTGTTTGTGTTTTCTGGACATTCTCTATGGTCTTTAATGTTTTGAATGCATTTTAGCAGGACCCTTTTTGTTTTCTGCTGGCAAACGCTAATTGGTTCCACCTGGAGTGAAATCCTCCACACATTCGAGTTTTCTAGGAAGAAAGCTTCAGAAACCTGAGAAAACATGATATTTCTTTCTATAAACATGGCATTGGATGCATTTGCCGAACAGGAAGATTGTGCTTTTCTCCAAATCCACTTTCACGGTGATTTTTCGTTAAATTTCACCCGAAATCCACAACAATTTGTACAGCTACTCCTGGATGAAAACAAAACTATCTGGTGTGTTGTGACTATCTCAATCCCAGATCTTGCTACAGTCTCTGTGTTTGTTTGTGTTTTCTGGACATTCTCTATGGACTTTACGGTTTTCAATGCACTTTAGAATGTAAATTTTTGTTTTTAGCTGCCAAACGCTAATTGGTTCCACCTGGAGTCAAATCCCCCACACATTCCAGTTTTCTAAAAGAAAACTTAAGAAACCTGAAAAAACATGTTATTTCATTCTGTAAACATGACATTGCATGCATTTGCCAATCAGGAAGATTGTGCTTTTCTCCAAAAGCACTTTAACGGTGATTTTTTGGTTAAATTTCACCCGAAATCCACAACATTTTGACCAGATACTCCTGGATGACAACATAACTATCTGCTGTGTTCTGGCTATCTCAATCCCAGATCTTGCTACAGCCTCTGTGTGTGTTTGTGTTTTCTGGATATTCTCTATGGACATTAAGGTTTTGAATGCATTTTAGCAGGAACCTTTTTTTTTCTGCTAGCAAACGCTAATTTGTTCCACCTGGAGTCAAATCCTCCACACATTCGAGTTTTCTAGGAAGAAAGCTTCAGAAACCTGAGAAAACATGATATTTCTTTCTGTAAGCATGACATTGGATGCATTTGCCAAACAAGAAGATTGTGCTTTTCCCCAAAACCACTTACACGGTGATTTTTTGGTTAAATTTCACTTCAAAGTACAACAATTTGACCAGATACTCCTGGATGAAAACAAAACTGTCTGGTGTGTTGTGGCTATCTCAATCCCAGATCTTGCTACAGCCTCTGTGTGTGTTTGTGTTTTCTGTACATTCTCTATGGACTTTACAGTTTTGAATGCATTTTAGCATGTAAGTTTTTGTTTTTAGCTGCCAAACGCTAATTGGTTCCACCTGGAGTCAAATCCTCCACACATTCGAGTTTTCTAGGAAGAAAGCTTCAGATACCTGAGAATACATGATATTTCTTTCTGTAAACTTGACGTTGGATGCAATTGCCGAACAGGAAGATTGTGCTTTTCTCCAAAACCACGTTCACGGTGATTTTTTGGTTAAATTTCAGCCGAAATCCACAAGAATTTGTCCAGATACTCCTGGATGAAAACAAAACTATGCGGTGATTTTTAGCTATCTCAATCCCAGATCTTGCTACAGCCTCTGTGTCTGTTTGTGTTTTCTGGACATTCTCTATGGACTTTAAGGTTTTGAATGCATTTTAGCAGGAACCTTTTGTTTTCTGCTTTCAAACGTTAATTGGTTCCACCTGGAGTCAAATCGTCCACACATTCGAGTTTTCTAGGAAGAAAGCTTCAGAAACCTGAGAAAACATGATATTTCTTTCTGTAAACATGACATTGGATGCATTTGCAGAACAGGAAGATTGTGCTTTTCTCCAAAACCACTTTCACGGTGATTTTTTGGTTAAATTTCACTTCAAAGTACAACAATTTGACCTGATACTCCAGGATGAAAACAAAACTATCTGGTGTGTTGTGGCTATCTCAATCCCAGATCTTGCTACAGCCTCTGTGTTTGTTTGTGTTTTCTGGACATTCTCTATGGACTTTACAGTTTTGAATGCATTTTAGCATGTAAGGTTTTGTTTTTAGCTGCCAAACGCTAATTGGTTCCACCTGGAGTCAAATCCTCCACACATTGGAGTTTTCTAGGAAGAAAGCTTCAGAAACCTGAGAATACATGATATTTCTTTCTGTAAACTTGACGTTGGATGCAATTGCCGAACAGGAAGATTGTGCTTTTCTCCAAAACCACGTTCACGGTGATTTTTTGGTTAAATTTCAGCCGAAATCCACAAGAATTTGTCCAGATACTCCTGGATGAAAACAAAACTATGCGGTGATTTTTAGCTATCTCAATCCCAGATCTTGCTACAGCCTCTGTGTCTGTTTGTGTTTTCTGGACATTCTCTATGGACTTTAAGGTTTTGAATGCATTTTAGCAGGAACCTTTTTGTTTTCTGCTTTCAAACGTTAATTGGTTCCACCTGGAGTCAAATCCTCCACACAGTCGAGTTTTCTAGGAAGAAAGCTTCAGAAACCTGAGAAAACATGATATTTCTTTCTGTAAACATGACATTGGATGCATTTGCAGAACAGGAAGATTGTGCTTTTCTCCAAAACCACTTTCACGGTGATTTTTTGGTTAAATATCACTTCAAAGTACAACAATTTGTCCAGATACTCCTGGATGAAAACAAAACTATCTGGTATGTTGTGGCTACCTCAATCCGAGATCTTGCAACAGCCTCTGTGTTTGTTTCTGTTTTCTGGATATTCTATATGGACTTTAATGTTTTGAATGCATTTTAGCAGGACCCTTTTTGTTTTCTGCTGGGAAACGCTAATGGTTCCACCTGGATCGAAATCCTCCACACATTCGAGTTTTCTAGCAAGAAAGCTTCAGAAACCTGAGAAAACATGATATTTCTTTCTGTAAACATGGCATTGGATGCATTTGCCGAACAGGAAGATTGTGCTTTTCTCCAAATCCACTTTCACGGTGATTTTTGGTTAAATTTCACCCGAAATCCACAACAATTTGTGCAGATACTCCTGGATGAAAACAAAACTATCTGGTGTGTTGTGGCTATCTCAATCCCAGATCTTTCTACAGCCTCTCTGTGTGTTTGTGTTTTCTGGACATTTTCTATGGACTTTACAGTTTTGAATGCATTTTAGCATGTAAGGTTTTGTTTTTAGCTGCCAAACGCTAATTGGTTCCACCTGGAGTCAAATCCTCCACACATTCGAGTTTTCTAGGAAGAAAGCTTCAGAAACCTGAGAAAACATATTTCTTTCTGTAAACATGACATTGGATGCATTTGCCAAACAGGAAGATTGTGCTTTTCTCCAAATCCACTTTCACGGTGATTTTTTGGTTAAATTTCACTTCAAAGTACAACAATTTGTCCAGATACTCCTGGATGAAAACAAAACTATCTGGTGATTTGTAGCTATCTCAATCCCAGATCTTGCTACAGCCTCTGTGTGTGTTTGTGTTTTCTGGACATTCTCTATGGACTTTAAGGTTTTGAATGCATTTTAGCAGGAACCTATTTGTTTTCTGCTGGCAAACGCTAATTGGTTTTACCTGCAGTCAAATCCTCCACACATTCGAGTTTTCTAGGAAGAAAGCTTCAGAAACCTGAGAAAACATGATATTTCTTTCTGTAAACATGACATTGGATGCATTTGCCAAACAGGAAGATTGTGCTTTTCTCCAAAACCACTTTCACGGTGATTTTTTGGTTAAATTTCACTTCAAAGTACAACAATTTGACCAGATACTCCTGGATGAAAACAAAACTATCTGGTGTGTTGTGGCTATCTCAATCCCAGATCTTGCTACAGCCTCTGTGTTTGTTTGTGTTTTCTGGACATTTCTATGGACTTCACAGTTTTGAATGCATTTTAGCATGTAAGGTTTTGTTTTTAGCTGCCTAACGCTAATTGGTTCCACCTGGAGTCAAATCCTCCACACATTCGAGTTTTCTAGGAAGAAAGCTTCAGAAACCTGAGAAAACATGATATTTCTTTCTGTAAACTTGACGTTGGATGCAATTGCTGAACAGGAAGATTCTGCTTTTCTCCAAAACCACATTCACGGTGATTTTTTGGTTAAATTTCAGCCGAAATCCACAAGAATTTGTCCAGATACTCCTGGATGAAAACAAAACTATGCGGTGATTTTTAGCTATCTCAATCCCAGATCTTGCTACAGCCTCTGTGTCTGTTTGTGTTTTCTGGACATTCTCTATGGACTTTAAGGTTTTGAATGCATTTTAGCAGGAACCTTTTTGTTTTCTGCTTTCAAACGTTAATTGGTTCCACCTGGAGTCAAATCGTCCACACATTCGAGTTTTCTAGGAAGAAAGCTTCAGAAACCTGAGAAAACATGATATTTCTTTCTGTAAACATGACATTGGATGCATTTGCAGAACAGGAAGATTGTGCTTTTCTCCAAAACCACTTTCACGGTGATTTTTTGGTTAAATATCACTTCAAAGTACAACAATTTGTCCAGATACTCCTGGATGAAAACAAAACTATCTGGTATGTTGTGGCTACCTCAATCCGAGATCTTGCAACAGCCTCTGTGTTTGTTTCTGTTTTCTGGATATTCTCTATGGACTTTAATGTTTTGAATGCATTTTAGCAGGACCCTTTTTGTTTTCTGCTGGGAAACGCTAATGGTTCCACCTGGATCGAAATCCTCCACACATTCGAGTTTTCTAGCAAGAAAGCTTCAGAAACCTGAGAAAACATGATATTTCTTTCTGTAAACATGGCATTGGATGCATTTGCCGAACAGGAAGATTGTGCTTTTCTCCAAATCCACTTTCACGGTGATTTTTGGTTAAATTTCACCCGAAATCCACAACAATTTGTGCAGATACTCCTGGATGAAAACAAAACTATCTGGTGATTTGTACCTATCTCAATCCCAGATCTTGCTACAGCCTCTGTGTGTGTTTGTGTTTTCTGGACATTCTCTATGGTCTTTAATGTTTTGAATGCATTTTAGCAGGACCCTTTTTGTTTTCTGCTGGCAAACGCTAATTGGTTCCACCTGGAGTGAAATCCTCCACACATTCGAGTTTTCTAGGAAGAAAGCTTCAGAAACCTGAGAAAACATGATATTTCTTTCTATAAACATGGCATTGGATGCATTTGCCGAACAGGAAGATTGTGCTTTTCTCCAAATCCACTTTCACGGTGATTTTTCGTTAAATTTCACCCGAAATCCACAACAATTTGTACAGCTACTCCTGGATGAAAACAAAACTATCTGGTGTGTTGTGACTATCTCAATCCCAGATCTTGCTACAGTCTCTGTGTTTGTTTGTGTTTTCTGGACATTCTCTATGGACTTTACGGTTTTCAATGCACTTTAGAATGTAAATTTTTGTTTTTAGCTGCCAAACGCTAATTGGTTCCACCTGGAGTCAAATCCCCCACACATTCCAGTTTTCTAAAAGAAAACTTAAGAAACCTGAAAAAACATGTTATTTCATTCTGTAAACATGACATTGCATGCATTTGCCAATCAGGAAGATTGTGCTTTTCTCCAAAAGCACTTTAACGGTGATTTTTTGGTTAAATTTCACCCGAAATCCACAACAATTTGACCAGATACTCCTGGATGACAACATAACTATCTGCTGTGTTCTGGCTATCTCAATCCCAGATCTTGCTACAGCCTCTGTGTGTGTTTGTGTTTTCTGGATATTCTCTATGGACATTAAGGTTTTGAATGCATTTTAGCAGGAACCTTTTTTTTTCTGCTAGCAAACGCTAATTTGTTCCACCTGGAGTCAAATCCTCCACACATTCGAGCTTTCTAGGAAGAAAGCTTCAGAAACCTGAGAAAACATGATATTTCTTTCTGTAAGCATGACATTGGATGCATTTGCCAAACAGGAAGATTGTGCTTTTCCCCAAAACCACTTACACGGTGATTTTTTGGTTAAATTTCACTTCAAAGTACAACAATTTGACCAGATACTCCTGGATGAAAACAAAACTATCTGGTGTGTTGTGGCTATCTCAATCCCAGATCTTGCTACAGCCTCTGTGTGTGTTTGTGTTTTCTGTACATTCTCTATGGACTTTACAGTTTTGAATGCATTTTAGCATGTAAGTTTTTGTTTTTAGCTGCCAAACGCTAATTGGTTCCACCTGGAGTCAAATCCTCCACACATTCGAGTTTTCTAGGAAGAAAGCTTCAGATACCTGAGAATACATGATATTTCTTTCTGTAAACTTGACGTTGGATGCAATTGCCGAACAGGAAGATTGTGCTTTTCTCCAAAACCACGTTCACGGTGATTTTTTGGTTAAATTTCAGCCGAAATCCACAAGAATTTGTCCAGATACTCCTGGATGAAAACAAAACTATGCGGTGATTTTTAGCTATCTCAATCCCAGATCTTGCTACAGCCTCTGTGTCTGTTTGTGTTTTCTGGACATTCTCTATGGACTTTAAGGTTTTGAATGCATTTTAGCAGGAACCTTTTGTTTTCTGCTTTCAAACGTTAATTGGTTCCACCTGGAGTCAAATCGTCCACACATTCGAGTTTTCTAGGAAGAAAGCTTCAGAAACCTGAGAAAACATGATATTTCTTTCTGTAAGCATGACATTGGATGCATTTGCCAAACAGGAAGATTGTGCTTTTCTCCAAAACCACTTTCACGGTGATTTTTTGGTTAAATTTCACTTCAAAGTACAACAATTTGACCTGATACTCCAGGATGAAAACAAAACTATCTGGTGTGTTGTGGCTATCTCAATCCCAGATCTTGCTACAGCCTCTGTGTTTGTTTGTGTTTTCTGGACATTCTCTATGGACTTTACAGTTTTGAATGCATTTTAGCATGTAAGGTTTTGTTTTTAGCTGCCAAACGCTAATTGGTTCCACCTGGAGTCAAATCCTCCACACATTCGAGTTTTCTAGGAAGAAAGCTTCAGAAACCTGAGAATACATGATATTTCTTTCTGTAAACTTGACGTTGGATGCAATTGCCGAACAGGAAGATTGTGCTTTTCTCCAAAACCACGTTCACGGTGATTTTTTGGTTAAATTTCAGCCGAAATCCACAAGAATTTGTCCAGATACTCCTGGATGAAAACAAAACTATGCGGTGATTTTTAGCTATCTCAATCCCAGATCTTGCTACAGCCTCTGTGTCTGTTTGTGTTTTCTGGACATTCTCTATGGACTTTAAGGTTTTGAATGCATTTTAGCAGGAACCTATTTGTTTTCTGCTGGCAAACGCTAATTGGTTTTACCTGCAGTCAAATCCTCCACACATTCGAGTTTTCTAGGAAGAAAGCTTCAGAAACCTGAGAAAACATGATATTTCTTTCTGTAAACATGACATTGGATGCATTTGCCAAACAGGAAGATTGTGCTTTTCTCCAAAACCACTTTCACGGTGATTTTTTGGTTAAATTTCACTTCAAAGTACAACAATTTGACCAGATACTCCTGGATGAAAACAAAACTATCTGGTGTGTTGTGGCTATCTCAATCCCAGATCTTGCTACAGCCTCTGTGTTTGTTTGTGTTTTCTGGACATTTCTATGGACTTCACAGTTTTGAATGCATTTTAGCATGTAAGGTTTTGTTTTTAGCTGCCTAACGCTAATTGGTTCCACCTGGAGTCAAATCCTCCACACATTCGAGTTTTCTAGGAAGAAAGCTTCAGAAACCTGAGAAAACATGATATTTCTTTCTGTAAACTTGACGTTGGATGCAATTGCTGAACAGGAAGATTCTGCTTTTCTCCAAAACCACATTCACGGTGATTTTTTGGTTAAATTTCAGCCGAAATCCACAAGAATTTGTCCAGATACTCCTGGATGAAAACAAAACTATGCGGTGATTTTTAGCTATCTCAATCCCAGATCTTGCTACAGCCTTTGTGTCTGTTTGTGTTTTCTGGACATTCTCTATGGACTTTAAGGTTTTGAATGCATTTTAGCAGGAACCTTTTTGTTTTCTGCTTTCAAACGTTAATTGGTTCCACCTGGAGTCAAATCGTCCACACATTCGAGTTTTCTAGGAAGAAAGCTTCAGAAACCTGAGAAAACATGATATTTCTTTCTGTAAACATGACATTGGATGCATTTGCAGAACAGGAAGATTGTGCTTTTCTCCAAAACCACTTTCACGGTGATTTTTTGGTTAAATATCACTTCAAAGTACAACAATTTGTCCAGATACTCCTGGATGAAAACAAAACTATCTGGTATGTTGTGGCTACCTCAATCCGAGATCTTGCAACAGCCTCTGTGTTTGTTTCTGTTTTCTGGATATTCTCTATGGACTTTAATGTTTTGAATGCATTTTAGCAGGACCCTTTTTGTTTTCTGCTGGGAAACGCTAATGGTTCCACCTGGATCGAAATCCTCCACACATTCGAGTTTTCTAGCAAGAAAGCTTCAGAAACCTGAGAAAACATGATATTTCTTTCTGTAAACATGGCATTGGATGCATTTGCCGAACAGGAAGATTGTGCTTTTCTCCAAATCCACTTTCACGGTGATTTTTGGTTAAATTTCACCCGAAATCCACAACAATTTGTGCAGATACTCCTGGATGAAAACAAAACTATCTGGTGATTTGTACCTATCTCAATCCCAGATCTTGCTACAGCCTCTGTGTGTGTTTGTGTTTTCTGGACATTCTCTATGGTCTTTAATGTTTTGAATGCATTTTAGCAGGACCCTTTTTGTTTTCTGCTGGCAAACGCTAATTGGTTCCACCTGGAGTGAAATCCTCCACACATTCGAGTTTTCTAGGAAGAAAGCTTCAGAAACCTGAGAAAACATGATATTTCTTTCTATAAACATGGCATTGGATGCATTTGCCGAACAGGAAGATTGTGCTTTTCTCCAAATCCACTTTCACGGTGATTTTTCGTTAAATTTCACCCGAAATCCACAACAATTTGTACAGCTACTCCTGGATGAAAACAAAACTATCTGGTGTGTTGTGACTATCTCAATCCCAGATCTTGCTACAGTCTCTGTGTGTGTTTGTGTTTTCTGGACATTCTCTATGGACTTTACGGTTTTCAATGCACTTTAGAATGTAAATTTTTGTTTTTAGCTGCCAAACGCTAATTGGTTCCACCTGGAGTCAAATCCCCCACACATTCCAGTTTTCTAAAAGAAAACTTAAGAAACCTGAAAAAACATGTTATTTCATTCTGTAAACATGACATTGCATGCATTTGCCAATCAGGAAGATTGTGCTTTTCTCCAAAAGCACTTTAACGGTGATTTTTTGGTTAAATTTCACCCGAAATCCACAACAATTTGACCAGATACTCCTGGATGACAACATAACTATCTGCTGTGTTCTGGCTATCTCAATCCCAGATCTTGCTACAGCCTCTGTGTGTGTTTGTGTTTTCTGGATATTCTCTATGGACATTAAGGTTTTGAATGCATTTTAGCAGGAACCTTTTTTTTTCTGCTAGCAAACGCTAATTTGTTCCACCTGGAGTCAAATCCTCCACACATTCGAGCTTTCTAGGAAGAAAGCTTCAGAAACCTGAGAAAACATGATATTTCTTTCTGTAAGCATGACATTGGATGCATTTGCCAAACAGGAAGATTGTGCTTTTCCCCAAAACCACTTACACGGTGATTTTTTGGTTAAATTTCACTTCAAAGTACAACAATTTGACCAGATACTCCTGGATGAAAACAAAACTATCTGGTGTGTTGTGGCTATCTCAATCCCAGATCTTGCTACAGCCTCTGTGTGTGTTTGTGTTTTCTGTACATTCTCTATGGACTTTACAGTTTTGAATGCATTTTAGCATGTAAGTTTTTGTTTTTAGCTGCCAAACGCTAATTGGTTCCACCTGGAGTCAAATCCTCCACACATTCGAGTTTTCTAGGAAGAAAGCTTCAGATACCTGAGAATACATGATATTTCTTTCTGTAAACTTGACGTTGGATGCAATTGCCGAACAGGAAGATTGTGCTTTTCTCCAAAACCACGTTCACGGTGATTTTTTGGTTAAATTTCAGCCGAAATCCACAAGAATTTGTCCAGATACTCCTGGATGAAAACAAAACTATGCGGTGATTTTTAGCTATCTCAATCCCAGATCTTGCTACAGCCTCTGTGTCTGTTTGTGTTTTCTGGACATTCTCTATGGACTTTAAGGTTTTGAATGCATTTTAGCAGGAACCTTTTGTTTTCTGCTTTCAAACGTTAATTGGTTCCACCTGGAGTCAAATCGTCCACACATTCGAGTTTTCTAGGAAGAAAGCTTCAGAAACCTGAGAAAACATGATATTTCTTTCTGTAAGCATGACATTGGATGCATTTGCCAAACAGGAAGATTGTGCTTTTCTCCAAAACCACTTTCACGGTGATTTTTTGGTTAAATTTCACTTCAAAGTACAACAATTTGACCTGATACTCCAGGATGAAAACAAAACTATCTGGTGTGTTGTGGCTATCTCAATCCCAGATCTTGCTACAGCCTCTGTGTTTGTTTGTGTTTTCTGGACATTCTCTATGGACTTTACAGTTTTGAATGCATTTTAGCATGTAAGGTTTTGTTTTTAGCTGCCAAACGCTAATTGGTTCCACCTGGAGTCAAATCCTCCACACATTCGAGTTTTCTAGGAAGAAAGCTTCAGAAACCTGAGAATACATGATATTTCTTTCTGTAAACTTGACGTTGGATGCAATTGCCGAACAGGAAGATTGTGCTTTTCTCCAAAACCACGTTCACGGTGATTTTTTGGTTAAATTTCAGCCGAAATCCACAAGAATTTGTCCAGATACTCCTGGATGAAAACAAAACTATGCGGTGATTTTTAGCTATCTCAATCCCAGATCTTGCTACAGCCTCTGTGTCTGTTTGTGTTTTCTGGACATTCTCTATGGACTTTAAGGTTTTGAATGCATTTTAGCAGGAACCTTTTTGTTTTCTGCTTTCAAACGTTAATTGGTTCCACCTGGAGTCAAATCCTCCACACAGTCGAGTTTTCTAGGAAGAAAGCTTCAGAAACCTGAGAAAACATGATATTTCTTTCTGTAAACATGACATTGGATGCATTTGCAGAACAGGAAGATTGTGCTTTTCTCCAAAACCACTTTCACGGTGATTTTTTGGTTAAATATCACTTCAAAGTACAACAATTTGTCCAGATACTCCTGGATGAAAACAAAACTATCTGGTATGTTGTGGCTACCTCAATCCGAGATCTTGCAACAGCCTCTGTGTTTGTTTCTGTTTTCTGGATATTCTCTATGGACTTTAATGTTTTGAATGCATTTTAGCAGGACCCTTTTTGTTTTCTGCTGGGAAACGCTAATGGTTCCACCTGGATCGAAATCCTCCACACATTCGAGTTTTCTAGCAAGAAAGCTTCAGAAACCTGAGAAAACATGATATTTCTTTCTGTAAACATGGCATTGGATGCATTTGCCGAACAGGAAGATTGTGCTTTTCTCCAAATCCACTTTCACGGTGATTTTTGGTTAAATTTCACCCGAAATCCACAACAATTTGTGCAGATACTCCTGGATGAAAACAAAACTATCTGGTGATTTGTACCTATCTCAATCCCAGATCTTGCTACAGCCTCTGTGTGTGTTTGTGTTTTCTGGACATTCTCTATGGTCTTTAATGTTTTGAATGCATTTTAGCAGGACCCTTTTTGTTTTCTGCTGGCAAACGCTAATTGGTTCCACCTGGAGTGAAATCCTCCACACATTCGAGTTTTCTAGGAAGAAAGCTTCAGAAACCTGAGAAAACATGATATTTCTTTCTATAAACATGGCATTGGATGCATTTGCCGAACAGGAAGATTGTGCTTTTCTCCAAATCCACTTTCACGGTGATTTTTCGTTAAATTTCACCCGAAATCCACAACAATTTGTACAGCTACTCCTGGATGAAAACAAAACTATCTGGTGTGTTGTGACTATCTCAATCCCAGATCTTGCTACAGTCTCTGTGTTTGTTTGTGTTTTCTGGACATTCTCTATGGACTTTACGGTTTTCAATGCACTTTAGAATGTAAATTTTTGTTTTTAGCTGCCAAACGCTAATTGGTTCCACCTGGAGTCAAATCCCCCACACATTCCAGTTTTCTAAAAGAAAACTTAAGAAACCTGAAAAAACATGTTATTTCATTCTGTAAACATGACATTGCATGCATTTGCCAATCAGGAAGATTCTGCTTTTCTCCAAAAGCACTTTAACGGTGATTTTTTGGTTAAATTTCACCCGAAATCCACAATTTGACCAGATACTCCTGGATGACAACATAACTATCTGCTGTGTTCTGGCTATCTCAATCCCAGATCTTGCTACAGCCTCTGTGTGTGTTTGTGTTTTCTGGACATTCTCTATGGACTTTAAGGTTTTGAATGCATTTTAGCAGGAACCTTTTGTTTTCTGCTTTCAAACGTTAATTGGTTCCACCTGGAGTCAAATCGTCCACACATTCGAGTTTTCTAGGAAGAAAGCTTCAGAAACCTGAGAAAACATGATATTTCTTTCTGTAAACATGACATTGGATGCATTTGCAGGACAGGAAGATTGTGCTTTTCTCCAAAACCACTTTCACGGTGATTTTTTGGTTAAATATCACTTCAAAGTACAACATTTTGTCCAGATACTCCTGGATGAAAACAAAACTATCTGGTATGTTGTGGCTATCTCAATCCGAGATCTTGCAACAGCCTCTGTGTTTGTTTCTGTTTTCTGGATATTCTCTATGGACTTTAATGTTTTGAATGCATTTTAGCAGGACCCTTTTTGTTTTCTGCTGGGAAACGCTAATGGTTCCACCTGGATCGAAATCCTCCACACATTCGAGTTTTCTAGCAAGAAAGCTTCAGAAACCTGAGAAAACATGATATTTCTTTCTGTAAACATGGCATTGGATGCATTTGCCGAACAGGAAGATTGTGCTTTTCTCCAAATCCACTTTCACGGTGATTTTTGGTTAAATTTCACCCGAAATCCACAACAATTTGTCGAGATACTCCTGGATGAAAACAAAACTATCTGGTGTGTTGTGGCTATCTCAATCCCAGATCTTTCTACAGCCTCTCTGTGTGTTTGTGTTTTCTGGACATTTTCTATGGACTTTACAGTTTTGAATGCATTTTAGCATGTAAGGTTTTGTTTTTAGCTGCCAAACGCTAATTGGTTCCACCTGGAGTCAAATCCTCCACACATTCGAGTTTTCTAGGAAGAAAGCTTCAGAAACCTGAGAAAACATATTTCTTTCTGTAAACATGACATTGGATGCATTTGCCAAACAGGAAGATTGTGCTTTTCTCCAAATCCACTTTCACGGTGATTTTTTGGTTAAATTTCACTTCAAAGTACAACAATTTGTCCAGATACTCCTGGATGAAAACAAAACTATCTGGTGATTTGTAGCTATCTCAATCCCAGATCTTGCTACAGCCTCTGTGTGTGTTTGTGTTTTCTGGACATTCTCTATGGACTTTAAGGTTTTGAATGCATTTTAGCAGCAACCTATTTGTTTTCTGCTGGCAAACGCTAATTGGTTTTACCTGCAGTCAAATCCTCCACACAGTCGAGTTTTCTAGGAAGAAAGCTTCAGAAACCTGAGAAAACATGATATTTCTTTCTGTAAACATGACATTGGATGCATTTGCCAAACAGGAAGATTGTGCTTTTCTCCAAAACCACTTTCACGGTGATTTTTTGGTTAAATTTCACTGCAAAGTACAACAATTTGACCAGATACTCCTGGATGAAAACAAAACTATCTGGTGTGTTGTGGCTATCTCAATCCCAGATCTTGCTACAGCCTCTGTGTTTGTTTGTGTTTTCTGGACATTTCTATGGACTTCACAGTTTTGAATGCATTTTAGCATGTAAGGTTTTGTTTTTAGCTGCCTAACGCTAATTGGTTCCACCTGGAGTCAAATCCTCCACACATTCGAGTTTTCTAGGAAGAAAGCTTCAGAAACCTGAGAAAACATGATATTTCTTTCTGTAAACTTGACGTTGGATGCAATTGCTGAACAGGAAGATTCTGCTTTTCTCCAAAACCACATTCACGGTGATTTTTTGGTTAAATTTCAGCCGAAATCCACAAGAATTTGTCCAGATACTCCTGGATGAAAACAAAACTATGCGGTGATTTTTAGCTATCTCAATCCCAGATCTTGCTACAGCCTCTGTGTCTGTTTGTGTTTTCTGGACATTCTCTATGGACTTTAAGGTTTTGAATGCATTTTAGCAGGAACCTTTTTGTTTTCTGCTTTCAAACGTTAATTGGTTCCACCTGGAGTCAAATCGTCCACACAGTCGAGTTTTCTAGGAAGAAAGCTTCAGAAACCTGAGAAAACATGATATTTCTTTCTGTAAACATGACATTGGATGCATTTGCAGAACAGGAAGATTGTGCTTTTCTCCAAAACCACTTTCACGGTGATTTTTTGGTTAAATATCACTTCAAAGTACAACAATTTCTCCAGATACTCATGGATGAAAACAAAACTATCTGGTATGTTGTGGCTATCTCAATCCGAGATCTTGCAACAGCCTCTGTGTTTGTTTCTGTTTTCTGGATATTCTCTATGGACTTTAATGTTTTGAATGCATTTTAGCAGGACCCTTTTTGTTTTCTGCTGGCAAACGCTAATTGGTTCCACCTGGATCGAAATCCTCCACACATTCGAGTTTTCTAGGAAGAAAGCTTCAGAAACCTGAGAAAACATGATATTTCTTTCTGTAAACATGGCATTGGATGCATTTGCCGAACAGGAAGATTGTGCTTTTCTCCAAATCCACTTTCACGGTGATTTTTGGTTAAATTTCACCCGAAATCCACAACAATTTGTCCAGATACTCCTGGATGAAAACAAAACTATCTGGTGATTTGTACCTATCTGAATCCCAGATCTTGCTACAGCCTCTGTGTGTGTTTGTGTTTTCTGGACATTCTCTATGGTCTTTAATGTTTTGAATGCATTTTAGCAGGACCCTTTTTGTTTTCTGCTGGCAAACGCTAATTGGTTCCACATGGAGTGAAATCCTCCACACATTCGAGTTTTCTAGGAAGAAAGCTTCAGAAACCTGAGAAAACATGATATTTCTTTCTGTAAACATGGCATTGGATGCATTTGCCGAACAGGAAGATTGTGCTTTTCTCCAAATCCACTTTCACGGTGATTTTTGGTTAAATTTCACCCAAAATCCACAACAATTTGTCGAGATACTCCTGGATGAAAACAAAACTATCTGGTGAGTTGTGGCTATCTCAATCCCAGATCTTGCTACAGCCTCTGTGTGTGTTTGTGTTTTCTGGCCATTCTCCATGGACTTTATGGTTTTGAATGCATTTTACCATGTAAGTTTTTGTTGTAAGCTGCCAAATGATAATTGGTTCCACCTGCAGTCAAATCCTCCACACATTCGAATTTTCTAGGAAGAAAGCTTCAGAAACCTGAGAAAACATGATATTTCTTTCTGTAAACATGACATTGGATGCATTTGCCGATCAGGAAGATTGTGCTTTTCTCCAAAACTACTGTCATGGTGATTTTTTGGTTAAATTTCACCCGAAATCCACAAGAATTTGTCCAGATACTCCTGGATGAAAACAAAACTATCTGGTGTGTTGTGGCTATCTCAATTCCAGATCTTGGTACAACCTCTGTGTGTGTTTGTGTTTTCTGGACATTCTCTATGGACTTTACGGTTTTGAATGCATTTTAGCAGGACCCTTTTTGTTTTCTGCTGGCAAACGCTAATTGGTTCCACCTGGAGTCAAATCCTCCACACATTCGAGTTTTCTAGGAAGAAAGCTTCAGAAACCTGAGAAAACATGATATTTCTTTCTGTAAGCATGACATTGGATGCATTTGCCGAACAGGAAGATTGTGCTTTTCTCCAAAACCACTTTCATGGTGATTTTTTGGTTAAATTTCACATCAAAACTACAACAATTTGTCCAGATACTCCTGGATGAAAACAAAACTATCTGGTGTGTTGTGGCGATCTCAATCCCAGATATTGCTACAGCCTCTGTGTGTGTTTGTGTTTTCTGGCCATTCTCTATGGACTTTACGGTTTTGAATGCATTTTAGCATGTAAGTTTTTGTTTTCTGCTGGCAAACGCTAATTGGTTCCACCAGGAGTCAAATTCCCCACACATTCCAGTTTTCTAGGAAGAAAGCTTCAGAAACCAGAGAAAACATGATATTTCTTTCTGTAAACATGACATTGGATGCATTTGCCGAACCGGAAGATTGTGCTTTTCTCCAAATCTACTGTCATGGTGATTTTTTGGTTAAATTTCACCCGAAATCCACAAGAATTTGTCCAGATACTCCTGGATGAAAACAAAACTATCTGGTGTGTTGTGGCTATCTCAATTCCAGATCTTGGTACAACCTCTGTGTGTGTTTGTGTTTTCTGGACATTCTCTATGGACTTTACGGTTTTGAATGCATTTTAGCATGTAAGGTTTTGTTTTTAGCTGCCAAACGCTAATTGGTTCCACCTGGATTCAAATCCTCAACTCATTCGAGTTTTCTAGGAAGAAAGCTTCAGAAACCTGAGAAAACATGATATTTCTTTCTGTAAATATGACATTGGATGCATTTGCCAAACAGGAAGATTGTGCTTTTCTGCAAAACCACTTTCACGGTGATTTTTTGGTTAAATTTCACTTCAAACTACAAGAATTTGTCCAGATACTCCTGCATGAAAACAAAATTATCTGGTGATTTGTAGCTATCTCAATCCCAGATCTTGGTACAGCCTCTGTGTCTGTTTGTGTTTTCTGGACATTCTCTATGGACTTTAAGCTTTTGAATGCATTTTTGCAGGACCCTCTTTGTTTTTAGCTGCCAAATGCTAATTGGTTCCACCTGATGTCAAATCCTCCACACATTCGAGTTTTCTAGGAAGAAAGCTTCAGAAACCTGAGAAAACATAATATTTGTAGTTGTAAACATGACATTGGATGGATTTGCCGATCAGGAAGATTGTGCTTTTCTCCAAAACCACTTTCACGGTGATTTTTTGGTTGAATTTCATTTCAAAACTACAACAATTTGTCCAGATACTCCTGGATGACAACAAAACTATCTGGTTATTTTTAGCTATCTCAATCCCAGATCTTGCTACAGCCTCGGTGTGTTTGTGTTTTCTGGACATTCTCTATGGACTTTACGGTTTTGAATGCATTTTAGCATGTAAGTTTTTGTTTTTAGTTGGCAAACGCTAATTGGTTCCACCTGGAGTGAAATCCTCCACATATTCGAGTTTTCTAGGAAGAAAGATTCAGAAACCTGAGAAAACATATTTCTTTCTGTAAACATGACATTGGATGCATTTGCCGAACAGGAAGATTGTGCTTTTCTCCAAAACCGCTTTCAAGGTGATTTTTTGGTTAAATTTCAACCGAAATCCACAAGAATTTGTCCAGATACTCCTGGATGAAAACAAAACTATCTGGTGTGTTGTGGCTATCTCAATTCCAGATCTTGGTACAACCTCTGTGTGTGTTTGTGTTTCTGGACATTCTCTATGGGCTTTACGGTTTTGAATGCATTTTAGCAGGACCCTTTTTGTTTTCTGCTGGCAAACGCTAATTGGTTCCACCTGGATTCAAATCCTCAACTCATTCGAGTTTTCTAGGAAGAAAGCTTCAGAAACCTGAGAAAACATGATATTTCTTTCTATAAACATGACATTGGATGCATTTGCCAACCAGGAAGATTGGGCTTTTCTCCAAAACCACTTTCACGGTGATTTTTTGGTTAAATTTCACTTCAAAACTACAACAATTTGTCCAGATACTCCTGCATGAAAACAAAACTATCTGGTGATTTGTAGCTATCTCAATCCCAGATACTGCTACAGCCTCTGTGTCTGTTTGTGTTTTCTGGACATTCTCTATGGACTTTAAGCTTTTGAATGCATTTTTGCAGGACCCTCTTTGTTTTTAGCTGCCAAATGCTAATTGGTTCCACCTGATGTCAAATCCTCCACACATTCGAGTTTTCTAGGAAGAAAGCTTCAGAAACCTGAGAAAACATAATATTTGTATTTCTAAACATGACATTGGATGCATTTGCCGAACAGGAAGATTGTGCTTTTCTCCAAAACCACTTTCACGGTGATTTTTTGATTAAATTTTACTTCAAAACTACAACAATTTGTCCAGATACTCCAGGATGAAAACAAAACTATCTGGTGTGTTGTGGCTATCTCAATCCCAGATCTTGCTACAGCCTCTGTGTGGGTTTGTGTTTTCTGGACATTCTCTATGGACTTTACGGTTTTGAATGCATTTTAGCATGTAAGGTTTTGTTTTTAGCTGCCAAACGCTAATAGGTTCCACCTGGAGTCAAATCCTCCACACATTCGAGTTTTCTAGGAAGAAAGCTTCAGAAACCTGAGAAAACATGATATTTCTTTCTGTAAACATGACATTGGATGCATTTGCCGAACAGGAAGATTGTGCTTTTCCCCAAAACCACTTTCGGGCTGATTTTTTGGTTAAATTTCACTTCAAAGTACAACAATTTGTCCAGATACTCCTGGATGAAAACAAAACTATCTCGTGTGTTGTGGCTATCTCAATCCCAGATCTTGCTACATCCTCTGTGTGTGTTTGTTTTCTGTACATTCTCTATGGACTTTAAGGTTTTGAATGCATTTTAGCATGTAAGGTTTTGTTTTTAGCTGGCAAACGCTAATTGGTTCCACCTGGAGTCAAATCCTCCACACAATCGAGTTTTCTAGGAAAAAGCTTCAGAAACATGAGAAAACATGATATTTGTATTTGCAAACCTGACATTGGATGCATTCGCCAAACAAAAGATTATGCTTTTCTCCAAATCCACTTTAAGGGTGATTTTTTGGTTAAATTCCACTTCAAAGTACAACAAATTGTCCAGATACTCCTGGATGAAAACAAAGATATCTGGTGATTTTTAGCTATCTCAATCCCAGATCTTGCTACAGCCTCTGTGTGTGTTTTTGTATTTTCTGGACAATCTCTATGGAATTAACAGTTTTGAATGCATTTTAGCATGTAAGTTTTTGTTTTTAGCTGGCAAACGCTAATTGGTTCCACCTGGAGTCAAATCCTCCACACATTCAAGTTTTGTAGGAAGAAAGCTTCAGAAACCTGAGAAAACATGATATTTCTTTCTGTAAACATGACATTGGATGCATTTGCCGAACAGGAAGATTGTGCTTTTCCCCAAAACCCCTTTCACGGTGATTTTTTGGTTAAATTTCACTTCAAAACTACAACAATTTGTCCAGATACTCCTGGATGAAAACAAAACTATCTGGTGATTTTTAGCTATCTCAATCCCAGATCTTGCTACAGCCTCTGTGTGTGTTTTGTTTTCTGGACATTCTCTATAGACTTTATGATTTTGAATGCGTTTTAGCATGTAAGGTTTTGTTTTTAGCTGGCAAACGCTAATTTGTTCCACCTGGAGTCAAATCCTCCACACATTCGAGTTTTCTAGGAAGAATGCTTCAGAAACCTGAGAAAACATGATATTTCTTTCTGTAAACATGACATTGGATGCATTTGCCGAACAGGAAGATTGTGCTTTTCTTCAAAACCTCTTTCAGGGTGATTTTTTGGTTAAATTTCACTTCAAATCTACAACAATTTGTCCAGATACTCCTGGATGAAAACAAATCTATCTGGTGTGTTGTGGCTATCTCAATCTCAGATCTTGATACAGTCTCTGTCTTTGTGTTTTCTGGACATTCTCTATGGATTTTATGGCTTTAAATGCATTTTAACATGGAAGTTTTTGTTTTTAGCTGCCAAACGCTAATTGGTTCCACCTGGAGTCAAATCCTCCACACATTCGAGTTTTCTAGGAAGAAAGCTTCAGAAACCTGAGAAAACATGATATTTCTTTCTGTAAACATGACATTGGATGCATTTGCCGAACAGGAAGATTGTGCTTTTCTCCAAATCCATGTTCCCGGTGATTTTTGGTTAAATTTCACCCGAAATCCAGAAGAATTTGTCCAGATACTCCTGGATGAAAACAAAGATATCTGGTGATTTTTAGCTATCTCAATCCCTGATACTGCTACAGCCTCTGTGTGTGTTTGTGTTTTCTGGACATTCTCTATGGACTTTATGGTTTTGAATGCATTTTAGCTGGACCCTTTTTTTTTTTTCTACTGGCAAACGATAATTGGTTCCACCTGTTGTCAAATCCTCCACACATTCGAGTTTTCTAGGAAGAAAGCTTCAGAAACCTGAGAAAACATGATATTTCTTTCTGTAAACATGACATTGGATGCATTTGCCGAACAGGAAGATTGTGCTTTTCACCAAAACCACTTTCACGGTGATTTTTTGGTTAAATTTCACTTCAAAACTACAACAATTTGTCCATCTACTCTTGGATGAAAACAAAACTATCTGGTGTGTTGTGGCTATCTCAATCCCAGATCTTGCTACAGCCTCTGTGTTTGTGTTTTCTGGCCATTCTCTATGGACTTTATGGTTTTGAATGCATTTTAGCATGTAAGTTTTTGTTTTTAGCTGCCAAACGCTAATTGGTTCCACCTGGAGTCAAATCCTCCACACATTCGAGTTTTCTAGGAAGAAAGCTTCAGAAACCTGAGAATACATGATATTTCTTTCTGTAAACATGACATTGGATACATTTGCCGAACAGGAAGATTGTGCTTTTCTCCAAAACCACGTACACGGTGATTTTTTGGTTAAATTTCACTGAAATCCACAAGAATTTGTCCAGATTCTCCTGGATGAAAACAAAACTATCTGGTGATTTTTAGCTATCTCAATGCCAGATCTTGTAAAAGCCTCTGGGTGTGTTTGTGCTTTCTGGACATTCTCTATGGACTTTACGGTTTTGAATGCATTTTAGCATGTAAGTTTTTGTTTTCTGCTGCCAAACGCTAATTGGTTCCACCTGGAGTCAAATCCTCCACACATTCGAGTTTTCTAGGAAGAAAGCTTCAGAAACCTGAGAAAACATGATATTTCTTTCAGTAAACATGACATTGGATGCATTTGCCGAACAGGAAGATTGTGCTTTTCTCCAAATCCACTTTCACGGTGATTTTTTGGTTAAATTTCACCCGAAATCCACAGCAATTTGTCCAGATACTCCTGGACGAAAACAAAACTATCTGGTGTGTTGTGGCTATCTCAATCCCAGATCTTGCTACAGCCTCTGTGTTTGTGTTTTCAGGACATTCTCTACGGACTTTACGGTTTTGAATGCATTTTAGCATGTAAGGTTTTGTTTTTAGCTGCCAAACGCTAATTGGTTCCACCTGGAGTCAAATACTCCACTCACTCGAGTTTTCTAAGAAGAATGCTTCAGAAACCTGAGAAAACATGATATTTCTTTCTGTAAACATGACATTGGATGCATTTGCCGAACAGGAAGATTGTGCTTTTCTTCAAAACCACTTTCAGGGTGATTTTTTGGTTAAATTTCACTTCAAATCTACAACATTTTGTCCAGATACTCCTGGATGAAAACAAATCTATCTGGTGTGTTGTGAGTACCTCAATCCCAGATTTTGCTACAGTCTCTGTGTTTGTGTTTTCTGGACATTCTCAATGGATTTTATGGCTTTGAATGCATTTTAACATGGAAGTTTTTGTTTTTAGCTGCCAAAAGCTAATTGGTTCCACCTGGAGTCAAATCCTCCACACATTCGAGTTTTCTAGGAAGAAAAATTCAGAAACCTGAGAAAACATGATATTTCTTTCTGTAAACATGACATTGGATGCATTTGCCGAACAGGAAGATTGTGCTTTTCTCCAAATCCACGTTCCCGGTGATTTTTGGTTAAATTTCACCCGAAATCGACAACAATTTGTCCAGATAATCCTGGATGAAAACAAAACTATCTGGTGATTTTTAGCTATCTCAATCCCAGATCTTGCTACAGCCTCTGTGTGTGTTTTTGTATTTTCTGGACAATCTCTATGGAATTAACAGTTTTGAATGCATTTTAGCATGTAAGTTTTTGTTTTTAGCTGGCAAACACTAATTGGTTCCACCTGGAGTCAAATCCTCCACACATTCAAGTTTTCTAGGAAGAAAGCTTCAGAAACCTGAGAAAACATGATATTTCTTTCTGTAAACATGACATTGGATGCATTTGCTGAACAGGAAGATTGTGCTTTTCCCCAAAACCCCTTTCACGGTGATTTTTTGGTTAAATTTCACTTCAAAACTACAACAATTTGTCCAGATACTCCTGGATGAAAACAAAACTATCTGGTGATTTTTAGCTATCTCAATCCCAGATCTTGCTACAGCCTCTGTGTGTGTTTTGTTTTCTGCACATTCTCTATGGACTTTAGGATTTTGAATGCGTTTTAGCATGTAAGGTTTTGTTTTTAGCTGCCAAACGCTAATTGGTTCCACCTGGAGTCAAATCCTCCACACATTCAAGTTTTCTAGGAAGAAAGCTTCAGAAACCTGAGAAAACATGATATTTCTCTCTGTAAACATGACATTGGATGCATTTGACGAACAGGAAGATTGTGCTTTTCTCCAAAACCACTTTCAGGGTGATTTTTCGGTTAAATTCCCCTTCAAATCTACAACAATTTGTCCAGATACTCCTGGATGAAAACAAAGATATCTGGTGATTTTTAGCTATCTCAATCCCTGATACTGCTACAGCCTCTGTGTGTGTTTGTGTTTTCTGGACATTCTCTATGGACTTTATGGTTTTGAATGCATTTTAGCTGGACCCTTTTTTTTTTTCTACTGGCAAACGCTAATTGGTTCCACCTAGAGTCAAATCCTCCACACATTCGAGTTTTCTAGGAAGAAAGCTTCAGAAACCTGAGAAAACATGATATTTCTTTCTGTAAACATGACATTGGATGCATTTGCCGAACAGGAAGATTGTGCTTTTCTCCAAATCCACGTTCCCGGTGATTTTTGGTTAAATTTCACCCGAAATCCACAACAATTTGTCCAGATACTCCTGGATGAAAACAAAACTATCTGGTGATTTTTAGCTATCTCAATCCCAGATCTTGCTACAGCCTCTGTGTGTGTTTTTGTATTTTCTGGACAATCTCTATGGAATTAACAGATTTGAATGCATTTTAGCATGTAAGTTTTTGTTTTTAGCTGGCAAACGCTAATAGGTTCCACCTGGAGTCAAATCCTTCACACATTCAAGTTATCTACGAAGAAAGCTTCAGAAACTGAGAAAACATGATATTTCTTTCTGTAAACATGACATTGGATGCATTTGCCGAACAGGAAGATTGTTCTTTTCCCCAAAACCCCTTTCACGGTGATTTTTTGGTTAAATTTCACTTCAAAACTACAACAATTTGTCCAGATACTCCTGGATGAAAACAAAACTATCTGGTGATTTTTAGCTATCTCAATCCCAGATCTTGCTACAGCCTCTGTGTGTGTTTTGTTTTCTGGACATTCTCTATGGACTTTATGATTTTGAATGCGTTTTAGCATGTAAGGTTTTGTTTTTAGCTGCCAAACGCTAATTGGTTCCACCTGGAGTCAAATCCTCCACACATTCGAGTTTTCTAGGAAGAAAGCTTCAGAAACCTGAGAAAACATGATATTTCTTTCTGTAAACATGACATTGGATACATTTGCCGAACAGGAAGATTGTGCTTTTCTCCAAAACCACTTTCAGGGTGATTTTTTGGTTAAATTTCACTTCAAATCTACAACAATTTGTCCAGATACTCCTGGATGAAAACAAATCTATCTGGTGTGTTGTGGCTATCTCAATCCCAGATCTTGATACAGTCTCTGTGTTTGTGTTTTCTGGACATTCTCTATGGATTTTATGGCTTTGAATGCATGTTAACATGGAAGTTTTTGTTTTTAGCTGCCAAACGCTAATTGGTTCCACCTGGAGTCAAATCCTCCACACATTCGAGTTTTCTAGGAAGAAAGCTTCAGAAACCTGAGAAAACATGATATTTCTTTCTGTAAACATGACATTGGATACATTTGCCGAACAGGAAGATTGTGCTTTTCTCCAAAACCACTGTCATGGTGATTTTTGGTTAAATTTCACCCGAAATCCACAACAATTTGTCCAGATAATCCTGGATGAAAACAAAACTATCTGGTGATTTTTAGCTATCTCAATCCCAGATCTTGCTACAGCCTCTGTGTGTGTTAGTGTTTTCTGGACATTCTCTATGGACTTTATGATTTTGAATGCATTTTAGCATGTAAGGTTTTGTTTTTAGCTGCCAAACGCTAATTGGTTTCACCTGGAGTCAAATCCTCCACACATTCAAGTTTTCTAGGAAGAAAGCTTCAGAAACCTGAGAAAACATGATATTTCTCTCTGTAAACATGACATTGGATGCATTTGCCGAACAGGAAGATTGTGCTTTTCTCCAAAACCACTTTCAAGGTGATTTTTTGGTTAAATTCCGCTTCAAAGTACAACAATTTATCCAGATACTCCTGGATGAAAACAAAGATATCTGGTGATTTTTAGCTATCTCAGTCCCAGATACGGCTACAGCCTCTGTGTGTGTTTGTGTTTTCTGGACATTCTCTATGGACTTTATGGTTTTGAATGCATTTTAGCAGGACCCTTTTTTTTTCTACTGGAAAACGCTAACTGGTTCCACCTAGAGTCAAATCCTCCACAAATTCGAGTTTTCTAGGAAGAAAGCTTCAGAAACCTGAGAAAACATGATATTTCTTTCTGTAAACATGACATTGGATGCATTTGCCGAACAGGAAGATTGTGCTTTTCTCCAAAACCAATTTCACGGTGATTTTTTGGTTAAATTTCTCTTCAAAACTACAACAATTTGTCCAGCTACTCCTGGATGAAAACAAAACTATCTGGTGTGTTGTGGCTATCTCAATCCCAGATCTTGCTACAGCCTCTGTGTTTGTGTTTTCTGGCCATTCTCTATGAACTTTATGGTTTTGAATGCATTTTAGCATGTAAGTTTTTGTTTTTAGCTGCCAAACGCTAATTGGTTCCACCTGGAGTCAAATCCTCCACACATTCGAATTTTCTAGGAAAAAAGCTTCAGAAACCTGAGAAAACATGACATTTCTTTTTGTAAACATGACATTGGATTCATTTGCCGAACAGGAAGATCGTGCTTTTCTCCAAAACCACGTTCACGGTGATTTTTTGGTTAAATTTCACTTCAAAACTACAACAATTTGTCCAGATACTCCTGGATGAAAACAAAGATATCTGGTGATTTGTAGCTATCTAAATCCCAGATCTTGGTACAGCCTCTGTGTTTGTTTGTGTTTTCTGGATATTCTCTATGGACTTTAAGGTTTTGAATGCATTTTAGCAGGACCCATTTTGTTTTCTGCTGGCAAACGCTAATTGGTTCCACCTGGAGTCAAATCCTCCACACATTCGAGTTTTCTAGTAAGAAAGCTTCAGAAACCTGAGAAAAAAAGATATTTCTTTCTGTGAACATGACATTGGATGCATTTGCCAAACAGGAAAATTGTGCTTTTCTCCAAAACCACGTTCACGGTGGTTTTTTGGTTAAATTTCACTTCAAAGCTACAACCATTTGTCCAGATACTCCTGGATGAAAACAAAGATATCTGGTGATTTGTAGCTCTCTCAATCCCAGATCTTGCTACAGCCTCTGTGTGTGTTTGTGTTTTGTGGACATTCTCTATGGACTTTACGGTTTTGAATGCATTTTAGCATGTAAGTTTTTGTTTTCTGCTGGCAAACGCTAATTGGTTCCACCTGGAGTCAAATCCTCCACACATTCGAGTTTTCTAGGAAGAAAGCTTCAGAAACCTGAGAAAACATGATATTTCTCTCTTTTAACATGACATTGGATGCATTTGCCGAACAGGAAGATTGTGCTTTTCTCCAAAACCACGTTCACGGTGATTTTTGGTTAAATTTCACTTCAAAACTACAACAATTTTTCCAGATACTCCTGGATGAAAACAAAACTAATTGGTGATTTGTAGCTATCTCAATCCCAGATCTTGGTACAGCCTCTGTGTGTGTTTGTGTTTTCTGGACATTCTCTATGGACTTTACGGTTTTGAATGCATTTTAGCATGTAAGGTTTTGTTTTTAGCTGCCAAACGCTAATTGGTTCCACCTGGAGTGAAATCCTCCACACATTCGAGTTTTCTAGGAAGAAAGCTCCAGAAACCTGAGAAAACATGATATTTCTTTCTGTAAACATGACATTGGATGCATTTGCGGAACAGGAAGATTGTGCTTTTCTCCAAAACCACTTTCAAGGTAATTTTTGGTTAAATTTCACCCGAAATCCAAAACAATTTGTCCAGATACACCTGGATGTAAACAAAACTATCTGGTGTGTTGTGGCTATCTCAATCCCAGATCTTGCTACAGCCTCTGTGTGTGTTTGTGTTTTCTGGACATTCTCTATGGACTTTATGGTTTTGAATGCATTTTAGCATGTAAGGTTTTGTTTTTAGCTGGCAAACGCTAATTGGTTCCACCTGGAGTCAAATCCTCCACACATTCGAGTTTTCTAGGAAGAAAGCTTCAGAAACCCGAGAAAACATGATATTTCTTTCTGTAAAGATGACATTGGATGCATTTGCCGAACAAGAAGAGTGTGCTTTTCTCCAAAACCACTTTCACGGTGATTTTTTGGTTAAATTTCACTTCAAAACTACAACAATTTGTCCAGATACTCCTGGATGAAAACAAAACTATCTGGTGTGTTGTGGCTATCTCAATCCCAGAGCTTGCTACAGCCCCTGTGTGTGTTTGTGTTTTCTGGACATTCTCTATGGACTTTATGGTTTTGAATGCATTTTAGCATGTAAGGTTTTGTTTTTAGCTGCCAAACGCTAATTGGTTCCATCTGGAGTCAAATCCTCAACACATTCGAGTTTTCTAGGAAGAAAGCTTCAGAAACCTGAGAATACATGATATTTCTTTCTGTAAACTTGACGTTGGATGCAATTGCCGAACAGGAAGATTGTGCTTTTCTCCAAAACCACGTTCACGGTGATTTTTTGGTTAAATTTCAGCCGAAATCCACAAGAATTTGTCCAGATACTCCTGGATGAAAACAAAACTATCTGGTGATTTTTTAGCTATCTCAATCCCAGATACTGCTACAGCCTCTGTGTGTGTTTGTGTTTTCGGGACATTCTCTATGGACTTTAAGGTTTTGAATGCATTTTAGCAGGACCCTTTTTGTTTTCTGCTGGCAAAGGCTAATTGGTTCCACCTGGAGTCAAATCCTCCACACATTCGAGTTTTCTAGGAAGAAAGCTTCAGAAACCTGAGAAAACATGATATTTGTTTTGTAAAGATGACATTGGATGCATTTCCCGAACAGGAAGATTGTGCTTTTCTCCAAAACCACTTTCACGGTGATTTTTTGCTTAAATTTCACCCGAAACCCTCAAGAATTTGTCTAGATACTCATGGATGAAAACAAAACTATCTGGTGTGTTGTGGCTATCTCAATCCCAGATCTTGCTACAGCCTCTCTGTGTGTTTGTGTTTTCTGGACATTCTCTATGGACTTTACGGTTTTGAATGCATTTTAGCAGGACACTTTTTATTTTCTGCTGGCAAACGCTAATTCGTTCCACCTGGAGTGGAATCCTCCACACATTCGAGTTTTCTAGGAAGAAAGCTTCAGAAACCTGAGAAAACACGATATTTCTTTCTGTAAACATGACATTGGATGCATTTGACAAACAGGAAGATTCTGCTTTTCTCCAAAACCACGTTCACGGTGATTTTTGGTTAAATTTCACTTCAAAGCTACAACCATTTGTCCAGATACTCCTGGATGAAAACAAAACTATCTGGTGATTTTTAGCTATCTCAATCCCAGATACTGCTACAGCCTCTGTGTCTGTTTGTGTTTTCTGGACATTCTCTATGGACTTTTCGGTTTTGAATGCATTTCAGCATGTAAGGTTTTGTTTTTAGCTGCCAAACGCTAATTGGTTCCACCTGGAGTCAAATCCTCCACTCATTCGAGTTTTCTAGGAAGAAAAATACAGAAACCTGAGAAAACATGATATTTCTATCTGTCAACATGACATTAGATGCATTTCCCAAACAGGAAGATTGTGCTTTTCGCCAAAACCACGTTCACGGTGATTTTTGGTTAAATTTCACTTCAAAACTACAACAATTTGTCCAGATACTCCTGGATGAAAACAAAGATATCTGGTGATTTGTAGCTATCTAAATCCCAGATCTTGGTACAGCCTCTGTGTTTGTTTGTGTTTTCTGGACATTCTCTATGGACTTTAAGGTTTTGAATGCATTTTAGCAGGACCCATTTTGTTTTCTGCTGGCAAACGCTAATTGGTTCCACCTGGAGTCAAATCCTCCACACATTCGAGTTTTCTAGTAAGAAAGCTTCAGAAACCTGAGAAAAAAAGATATTTCTTTCTGTGAACATGACATTGGATGCATTTGCCAAACAGGAAGATTGTGCTTTTCTCCAAAACCACGTTCACGGTGGTTTTTTGGTTAAATTTCACTTCAAAGCTACAACCATTTGTCCAGATACTCCTGGATGAAAACAAAGATATCTGGTGATTTGTAGCTCTCTCAATCCCAGATCTTGCTACAGCCTCTGTGTGTGTTTGTGTTTTGTGGACATTCTCTATGGACTTTACGGTTTTGAATGCATTTTAGCATGTAAGTTTTTGTTTTCTGCTGGCAAACGCTAATTGGTTCCACCTGGAGTCAAATCCTCCACACATTCGAGTTTTCTAGGAAGAAAGCTTCAGAAACCTGAGAAAACATGATATTTCTCTCTGTTAACATGACATTGGATGCATTTGCCGAACAGGAAGATTGTGCTTTTCTCCAAAACCACGTTCACGGTGATTTTTGGTTAAATTTCACTTCAAAACTACAACAATTTTTCCAGATACTCCTGGATGAAAACAAAACTAACTGGTGATTTGTAGCTATCTCAATCCCAGATCTTGGTACAGCCTCTGTGTGTGTTTGTGTTTTCTGGACATTCTCTATGGACTTTACGGTTTTGAATGCATTTTAGCATGTAAGGTTTTGTTTTTAGCTGCCAAACGCTAATTGGTTCCACCTGGAGTCAAATCCTCCACACATTCGAGTTTTCTAGGAAGAAAGCTCCAGAAACCTGAGAAAACATGATATTTCTTTCTGTAAACATGACATTGGATGCATTTGCGGAACAGGAAGATTGTGCTTTTCTCCAAAACCACTTTCAAGGTAATTTTTGGTTAAATTTCACCCGAAATCCAAAACAATTTGTCCAGATACACCTGGATGTAAACAAAACTATCTGGTGTGTTGTGGCTATCTCAATCCCAGATCTTGCTACAGCCTCTGTGTGTGTTTGTGTTTTCTGGACATTCTCTATGTACTTTACGGTTTTGAATGCATTTTAGCATGTAAGGTTTTGTTTTTACCTGCCAAACGCTAATTGGTTCCACCTGGAGTCAAATCCTCCACACATTCGAGTTTTCTAGGAAGAAAGCTTCAGAAACCTGAGAATACATATTTCTTTCTGTAAACTTGACGTTGGATGCAATTGCCGAACAGGAAGATTGTGCTTTTCTCCAAAACCACGTTCACGGTGAGTTTTTGGTTAAATTTCAGCCGAAATCCACAAGAATTTGTCCAGATACTCCTGGATGAAAACAAAACTATCTGGTGATTTTTTAGCTATCTCAATCCCAGATACTGCTACAGCCTCTGTGTGTGTTTGTGTTTTCGGGACATTCTCTATGGACTTTAAGGTTTTGAATGCATTTTAGCAGGACCCTTTTTGTTTTCTGCTGGCAAAGGCTAATTGGTTCCACCTGGAGTCAAATCCTCCACACATTCGAGTTTTCTAGGAAGAAAGCTTCAGAAACCTGAGAAAACATGATATTTGTTTTGTAAAGATGACATTGGATGCATTTGCCGAACAGGAAGATTGTGCTTTTCTCCAAAACCACTTTCACGGTGATTTTTTGCTTAAATTTCACCCGAAACCCTCAAGAATTTGTCTAGATACTCATGGATGAAAACAAAACTATCTGGTGTGTTGTGGCTATCTCAATCCCAGATCTTGCTACAGCCTCTCTGTGTGTTTGTGTTTTCTGGACATTCTCTATGGACTTTACGGTTTTGAATGCATTTTAGCAGGACACTTTTTATTTTCTGCTGGCAAACGCTAATTCGTTCCACCTGGAGTGGAATCCTCCACACATTCGAGTTTTCTAGGAAGAAAGCTTCAGAAACCTGAGAAAACACGATATTTCTTTCTGTAAACATGACATTGGATGCATTTGACAAACAGGAAGATTCTGCTTTTCTCCAAAACCACGTTCACGGTGATTTTTGGTTAAATTTCACTTCAAAGCTACAACCATTTGTCCAGATACTCCTGGATGAAAACAAAACCATCTGGTGATTTTTAGCTATCTCAATCCCAGATACTGCTACAGCCTCTGTGTCTGTTTGTGTTTTCTGGACATTCTCTATGGACTTTTCGGTTTTGAATGCATTTCAGCATGTAAGGTTTTGTTTTTAGCTGCCAAACGCTAATTGGTTCCACCTGGAGTCAAATCCTCCACTCATTCGAGTTTTCTAGGAAGAAAAATACAGAAACCTGAGAAAACATGATATTTCTATCTGTCAACATGACATTAGATGCATTTCCCAAACAGGAAGATTGTGCTTTTCGCCAAAACCACGTTCACGGTGATTTTTGGTTAAATTTCACTTCAAAACTACAACAATTTGTCCAGATACTCCTAGATGAAAACAAAACCATCTGTTGTGTTGTGGCTATCTCAATCCCAGATCTTGCTACAGCCTCTGTGTTTGTGTTTTCTGGACATTCTCTATGGACTTTACGGTTTTGAATGCATTTTAGCATGTAAGGTTTTGTTTTTAGCTGCCAAACGATAATTGGTTCCACCTGGAGTCAAATCCTCCACACATTCGAGTTTTCTAGGAAGAAAGCTTCAGAAACCTGAGAAAACATGATATTTTTATTTGTAAAGATGACATTGGATGCATTTGACGAACAGGAAGATTGTGCTTTTCTCCAAAACCACGTTCACGGTGATTTTTGGTTAAATTTCACTTCAAAACTACAACAATTTTTCCAGATACTCCTGGATGAAAACAAAACTATGTGGTGTGTTGTGGCTATCTCAATCCCAGATCTTGGTACAGCCTCTGTGTGTGTTTGTGTTTTCTGGACATTCTCTATGGACTTTACGGTTTTGAATGCATTTTAGCATGTAACATTTTGTTTTCAGCTGCCAAACGCTAATCGGTTCCACCTGGAGTCAAATCCTCCACACATTCGAGTTTTCTAGGAAGAAAGCTTCAGAAACCTGAGAAAACATGATATTTCTTTCTGTAAACATGACATTGGATGCATTTGCGGAACAGGAAGATTGTGCTTTTCTCCAAAACCACTTTCAAGGTAATTTTTGGTTAAATTTCACCCGAAATCCAAAACAATTTGTCCAGATACACCTGGATGTAAACAAAACTATCTGGTGTGTTGTGGCTATCTCAATCCCAGATCTTGCTACAGCCTCTGTGTGTGTTTGTGTTTTCTGGACATTCTCTATGGACTTTATGGTTTTGAATGCATTTTAGCATGTAAGGTTTTGTTTTTAGCTGGCAAACGCTAATTGGTTCCACCTGGAGTCAAATCCTCCACACATTCGAGTTTTCTAGGAAGAAAGCTTCAGAAACCTGAGAAAACATGATATTTCTTTCTGTAAAGATGACATTGGATGCATTTGCCGAACAGGAAGATTGTGCTTTTCTCCAAAACCACTTTCACGGTGATTTTTTGGTTAAATTTCACTTCAAAACTACAACAATTTGTCCAGATACTCCTGGATGAAAACAAAACTATCTGGTGTGTTGTGGCTATCTCAATCCCAGAGCTTGCTACAGCCCCTGTGTGTGTTTGTGTTTTCTGGACATTCTCTATGGACTTTACGGTTTTGAATGCATTTTAGCATGTAAGGTTTTGTTTTTAGCTGCCAAACGCTAATTGGTTCCACCTGGAGTCAAATCCTCCACACATTCGAGTTTTCTAGGAAGAAAGCTTCAGAAACCTGAGAATACATGATATTTCTTTCTGTAAACTTGACGTTGGATGCAATTGCCGAACAGGAAGATTGTGCTTTTCTCCAAAACCACGTTCACGGTGATTTTTTGGTTAAATTTCAGCCGAAATCCACAAGTATTTGTCCAGATACTCCTGGATGAAAACAAAACTATCTGGTGATTTTTTAGCTATCTCAATCCCAGATACTGCTACAGCCTCTGTGTGTGTTTGTGTTTTCGGGACATTCTCTATGGACTTTAAGGTTTTGAATGCATTTTAGCAGGACCCTTTTTGTTTCTGCTGGCAAAGGCTAATTGGTTCCACCTGGAGTCAAATCCTCCACACATTCGAGTTTTCTAGGAAGAAAGCTTCAGAAACCTGAGAAAACATGATATTTGTTTTGTAAAGATGACATTGGATGCATTTCCCGAACAGGAAGATTGTGCTTTTCTCCAAAACCACTTTCACGGTGATTTTTTGCTTAAATTTCACCCGAAACCCTCAAGAATTTGTCTAGATACTCATGGATGAAAACAAAACTATCTGGTGTGTTGTGGCTATCTCAATCCCAGATCTTGCTACAGCCTCTCTGTGTGTTTGTGTTTTCTGGACATTCTCTATGGACTTTACGGTTTTGAATGCATTTTAGCAGGACACTTTTTATTTTCTGCTGGCAAACGCTAATTCGTTCCACCTGGAGTGGAATCCTCCACACATTCGAGTTTTCTAGGAAGAAAGCTTCAGAAACCTGAGAAAACACGATATTTCTTTCTGTAAACATGACATTGGATGCATTTGACAAACAGGAAGATTCTGCTTTTCTCCAAAACCACGTTCACGGTGATTTTTGGTTAAATTTCACTTCAAAGCTACAACCATTTGTCCAGATACTCCTGGATGAAAACAAAACTATCTGGTGATTTTTAGCTATCTCAATCCCAGATACTGCTACAGCCTCTGTGTCTGTTTGTGTTTTCTGGACATTCTCTATGGACTTTTCGGTTTTGAATGCATTTCAGCATGTAAGGTTTTGTTTTTAGCTGCCAAACGCTAATTGGTTCCACCTGGAGTCAAATCCTCCACTCATTCGAGTTTTCTAGGAAGAAAAATACAGAAACCTGAGAAAACATGATATTTCTATCTGTCAACATGACATTAGATGCATTTCCCAAACAGGAAGATTGTGCTTTTCTCCAAAACCACGTTCACGGTGATTTTTGGTTAAATTTCACTTCAAAACTACAACAATTTGTCCAGATACTCCTGGATGAAAACAAAACCATCTGTTGTGTTGTGGCTATCTCAATCCCAGATCTTGCTACAGCCTCTGTGTTTGTGTTTTCTGGACATTCTCTATGGACTTTACGGTTTTGAATGCATTTTAGAATGTAAGGTTTTGTTTTTAGCTGCCAAACGATAATTGGTTCCACCTGGAGTCAAATCCTCCACACATTCGAGTTTTCTAGGAAGAAAGCTTCAGAAACCTGAGAAAACATGATATTTTTATTTGTAAAGATGACATTGGATGCATTTGACGAACAGGAAGATTGTGCTTTTCTCCAAAACCACGTTCACGGTGATTTTTGCTTAAATTTCACTTCAAAACTACAACAATTTGTCCAGATACTCCTGGATGAAAACAAAACTAACTGGTGATTTGTAGCTATCTCAATCCCAGATCTTGGTACAGCCTCTGTGTGTGTTTGTGTTTTCTGGACATTCTCTATGGACTTTACGGTTTTGAATGCATTTTAGCATCTAAGGTTTTTTTGTAGCTGCCAAACGCTAATTGGTTCCACCTGGAGTCAAATCCTCCACACATTCGAGTTTTCTAGGAAGAAAAATTCAGAAACCTGAGAAAACATGATATTTCTTTCTGTAAACATGACATTGGATTCATTTGCCAAACAGGAAGATTGTGCTTTTCTCCAAAACCACTTTCAAGGTAATTTTTGGTTAAATTTCACACGAAATCCACAACAATTTGTCCAGATACACCTGGATGTAAACAAAACTATCTGGTGTGTTGTGGCTATCTCAATCCCAGATCTTGCTACAGCCTCTGTGTGTGTTTGTGTTTTCTGGACATTCTCAATGGACTTTATGGTTTTGAATGCATTTTAGCATGTAAGGTTTTGTTTTTAGCTGCCAAACGATAATTGGTTCCACCTGGAGTCAAATCCTCCACACATTCGAGTTTTCTAGGAAGAAAGCTTCAGAAACCTGAGAAAACATGATATTTCTTTCTGTAAACATGACATTGGATGCATTTGCCGAACAGGAAGATTGTGCTTTTCTCCAAAACAACTTTCAAGGTGATTTTTGGTTAAATTTCACTTCAAAACTACAACAATTTGTCCAGATACTCCTGGATGAAAATAAAACTATCTGGTGTGTTGTGGCTATCTCAATCCCAGATCTTTGTACAGCCTCTGTGTGTGTTTGTGTTTTCTGGACATTCTCTATGGACTTTACGGTTTTGAATGCATTTTAGCATGTAAGGTTTTGTTTTTAGCTGCCAAACGCTAATTGGTTCCACCTGGAGTCAAATCCTCCACACATTCGAGTTTTCTAGGAAGAAAGCTTCAGAAACCTGAGAAAACATGATATTTCTTTCTGTAAACATGACATTGGATGCATTTGCCGAACAGGAAGATTGTGCTTTTCTCCAAAACCACTTTCATGGTGATTTTTGTTAAATTTCACCTGAAATCCACAACAATTTGCCCAGATACTCCTGGATGAAAACAAAACTATGTGGTGTGTTGTGGCTATCTCAATCCCAGATCTTGCTACAGCCTCTGTGTGTGTATGTGTATTCTGGACATTCTCTATGGACTTTACGGTTTTGAATGCATTTTAGCATGTAAGGTTTTGTTTTCAGATGGCAAACGCTAATTGGTTCCACCTGGAGTCAAATCCTCCACACAATCGAGTTTTCTACGAAGAAAGCTTCAGAAACCTGAGAAAACATGATATTTCTTTCTGTGAACATGACATTGGATGCATTTGCCGAACAGGAAGATTGTGCTTTTCTCCAAAACAACTTTCAAGGTGATTTTTTGGTTAAATTTCACTTCAAAACTACAAGAATTTGTCCAGATACTACTGGATGAAAACAAAACTATCTGGTGATTTTTAGCTATCTCAATCCCAGATCTTGGTACAGCCTCTGTATGTGTTTGTGTTTTCTGGACATTATCTATGGATTTGAAAGTTTTGAATGCATTTTAGCATGTAAGGTTTTGTTTTTAGCTGCCAAACGCTAATTGGTTCCACCTGGAGTCAAATGCTCCTCACATTCGAGTTTTCTAGGAAGAAAGCTCCAGAAACCTGAGAAAACATGATATTTCTTTCTGTAAACATGACATTGGATGCATTTGCCGATCAGGAAGATTGTGCTTTTCCCCAAAACCAATTTCATGGTGATTTTTGTTAAAATTCTCCCGAAATCCACAACAATTTGTCCAGATACTCCTGGATGAAAACAAAACTATCTGGTGATTTGTAGCTATCTCAATTCCAGATCTTGCTAAAACCTCTGTGTGTGTTTGTGTTTTCTGGACATTCTCTATGGACTTTACGGTTTTGAATGCATTTTAGCAGGACCCTTTTTGTTTTTAGCTGCCAAACGCTATTTGGTTCCACCTGGAGTCAAATCCTCCACACATTCGAGTTTTCTAGGAAGAAAGCTTCAGAAACCTGAGAAAACATGATATTTTTATTTGTAAAGATGACATTGGATGCATTTGACGAACAGGAAGATTGTGCTTTTCTCCAAAACCACGTTCACGGTGATTTTTGGTTAAATTTCACTTCAAAACTACAACAATTTGTCCAGATACTCCTGGATGAAAACAAAACTAACTGGTGATTTGTAGCTATCTCAATCCCAGATCTTGGTACAGCCTCTGTGTGTGTTTGTGTTTTCTGGACATTCTCTATGGACTTTACGGTTTTGAATGCATTTTAGCATCTAAGGTTTTTTTGTAGCTGCCAAACGCTAATTGGTTCCACCTGGAGTCAAATCCTCCACACATTCGAGTTTTCTAGGAAGAAAAATTCAGAAACCTGAGAAAACATGATATTTCTTTCTGTAAACATGACATTGGATTCATTTGCCAAACAGGAAGATTGTGCTTTTCTCCAAAACCACTTTCAAGGTAATTTTTGGTTAAATTTCACACGAAATCCACAACAATTTGTCCAGATACACCTGGATGTAAACAAAACTATCTGGTGTGTTGTGGCTATCTCAATCCCAGATCTTGCTACAGCCTCTGTGTGTGTTTGTGTTTTCTGGACATTCTCTATGGACTTTATGGTTTTGAATGCATTTTAGCATGTAAGGTTTTGTTTTTAGCTGCCAAACGCTAATTGGTTCCACCTGGAGTCAAATCCTCCACACATTCGAGTTTTCTAGGAAGAAAGCTTCAGAAACCTGAGAAAACATGATATTTCTTTCTGTAAACATGACATTGGATGCATTTGCCGAACAGGAAGATTGTGCTTTTCTCCAAAACAACTTTCAAGGTGATTTTTGGTTAAATTTCACTTCAAAACTACAACAATTTGTCCAGATACTCCTGGATGAAAACAAAACTATCTGGTGTGTTGTGGCTATCTCAATCCCAGATCTTTGTACAGCCTCTGTGTGTGTTTGTGTTTTCTGGACATTCTCTATGGACTTTACGGTTTTGAATGCATTTTAGCATGTAAGGTTTTGTTTTTAGCTGCCAAACGCTAATTGGTTCCACCTGGAGTCAAATCCTCCACACATTCGAGTTTTCTAGGAAGAAAGCTTCAGAAACCTGAGAAAACATGATATTTCTTTCTGTAAACATGACATTGGATGCATTTGCCGAACAGGAAGATTGTGCTTTTCTCCAAAACCACTTTCATGGTGATTTTTGTTAAATTTCACCTGAAATCCACAACAATTTGCCCAGATACTCCTGGATGAAAACAAAACTATGTGGTGTGTTGTGGCTATCTCAATCCCAGATCTTGCTACAGCCTCTGTGTGTGTTTGTGTTTTCTGGACATTCTCTATGTACTTTACGGTTTGAATGCATTTTAGCATGTAAGGTTTTGTTTTCAGATGGCAAACGCTAATTGGTTCCACCTGGAGTCAAATCCTCCACACATTCGAGTTTTCTACGAAGAAAGCTTCAGAAACCTGAGAAAACATGATATTTCTTTCTGTGAACATGACATTGGATACATTTGCCGAACAGGAAGATTGTGCTTTTCTCCAAAACAACTTTCAAGGTGATTTTTTGGTTAAATTTCACTTCAAAACTACAAGAATTTGTCCAGATACTACTGGATGAAAACAAAACTATCTGGTGATTTTTAGCTATCTCAATCCCAGATCTTGGTACAGCCTCTGTATGTGTTTGTGTTTTCTGGACATTATCTATGGATTTGAAAGTTTTGAATGCATTTTAGCATGTAAGGTTTTGTTTTTAGCTGCCAAACGCTAATTGGTTCCACCTGGAGTCAAATGCTCCTCACATTCGAGTTTTCTAGGAAGAAAGCTCCAGAAACCTGAGAAAACATGATATTTCTTTCTGTAAACATGACATTGGATGCATTTGCCGATCAGGAAGATTGTGCTTTTCCCCAAAACCAATTTCATGGTGATTTTTGTTAAAATTCTCCCGAAATCCACAACAATTTGTCCAGATACTCCTGGATGAAAACAAAACTATCTGGTGATTTGTAGCTATCTCAATTCCAGATCTTGCTAAAACCTCTGTGTGTGTTTGTGTTTTCTGGACATTCTCTATTGACTTTACGGTTTTGAATGCATTTTAGCAGGACCTTTTTGTTTTTAGCTGCCAAACGCTATTTGGTTCCACCTGGAGTCAAATCCTCCACACATTCGAGTTTTCTAGGAAGAAAGCTTCAGAAACCTGAGAAAACATGATATTTCTTTCTGTAAACATGACATTGGATGCATTTGCCGATCAGGAAGATTGTGCTTTTCTCCAAAACCACTTTCACGGTGATTTTTGTTAAATTTCACCTGAAATCCACAACAATTTGTCGACATACTCCTGGATGAAAACAAAACTATCTGGTGTGTTGTGGCTATCTAAATCCCAGATCTTGGTACAGCCTCTGTGTGTGTTTGTGTTTTCTGGACATTCTCTATGGACTTTACGGTTTTGAATGCATTTTAGCATGTAAGATTTTGTTTTTAGCTGGCAAACGCTAATTGGTTCCACCTGGAGTCAAAACCTCCACACATTCAAGTTTTCCAGGAAGAATGCTTCAGAAACCTGAGAAAACATGATATTTCTTTCTGTAAACGTGATATTGGATGCATGTGCCGAACAGGAAGATTGTGCTTTTCTCCAAAACCACTTTCACGGTGATTTTTTGGTTAAATTTCACTTCAAAACTACAACAATTTGTCCAGATACTCCTGGATGAAAACAAAACTAACTGGTGATTTGTAGCTATCTCAATCCCAGATCTTGGTACAGCCTCTGTGTGTGTTTGTGTTTTCTGGACATTCTCTATGGACTTTACGGTTTTGAATGCATTTTATCATCTAAGGTTTTTTTGTAGCTGCCAAACGCTAATTGGTTCCACCTGGAGTCAAATCCTCCACACATTCGAGTTTTCTAGGAAGAAAGCTCCAGAAACCTGAGAAAACATGATATTTCTTTCTGTAAACATGACATTGGATTTATTTGCCAAACAGGAAGATTGTGCTTTTCTCCAAAACCACTTTCAAGGTAATTTTTGGTTAAATTTCACACGAAATCCACAACAATTTGTCCAGATACTCCTGGATGAAAACAAAACTATCTGGTGTGTTGTGGCTATCTCAATCCCAGATCTTGCTACAGCCTCTGTGTGTGTTTGTGTTTTCTGGACATTCTCTATGGACTTTACGGTTTTGAATGCATTTTAGCATGTAAGATTTTGTTTTTAGCTGGCAAACGCTAATTGGTTCCACCTGGAGTCAAAACCTCCACACATTCAAGTTTTCCAGGAAGAATGCTTCAGAAACCTGAGAAAACATGATATTTCTTTCTGTAAACATGACATTGGATGCATATGCCGAACAGGAAGATTGTGCTTTTCTCCAAAACCACTTTCATGGTGATTTTTGTTAAATTTCACCCGAAATCCACAACAATTTGTCCAGATACTCCTAGATGAAAACAAAGATATCTGGTGATTTTTAGCTATCTCAATCCCAGATCTTGCTACAGCCTCTGTGTGTGTTTGTGTTTTCTGGACATTCTCTATGGACTTTACGGTTTTGAATGCATTTTAGCAGGACCCTTTTTGTTTTCTGCTGGCAAACGCTAATTGGTTCCACTTGGAGTCAAATCCTCCACACATTCGAGTTGTCTAGGAAGAAAGCTTCAGAAACCTGAGAAAACATATTTTTCTCTGTAAACATGACATTGGATGCATTTGCCAATCAGGAAGATTGTGCTTTTCTCCAAAACAACTTTCAAGGTGATTTTTTGGTTAAATTTCACCCGAAATCCACAACAATTTGTCCAGATACTCCTGGATGAAAACAAAATTATCTGGTGATTTTTAGCTATCTCAATCCCAGATCTTTGTACAGCCTCTGTGTCTGTTTGTGTTTTCTGGACATTCTCTATGGACTTTACGGTTTTGAATGCATTTTAGCAGGACCCTTTTTGTTTTCTGCTGCCAAACGCTAATTGGTTCCACCTGGAGTCAAATCCTCCACACAATCGAGTTTTCTAGGAAGAAAGCTTCAGAAACCTGAGAAAACACGATATTTCTTTCTGTAAACATGACATTGGATGCATTTGCCGAACAGGAAGATTGTGCTTTTCTCCAAAACAACTTTCAAGGTGATTTTTTGGTTAAATTTCACTTCAAAACTACAACAATTTGTCTAGACACTCCTGCATGAAAACAAAGATATCTGGTGATTTTTAGCTATCTCAATCCCAGATCTTGCTACAGCCTCTCTGTGTGTTTGTGTTTTCTGGACATTCTCTATGGACTTTACGGTTTTGAATGCATTTTAGCAGGACCTTTTTGTTTTTAGCTGCCAAACGCTATTTGGTTCCACCTGGAGTCAAATCCTCCACACATTCGAGTTTTCTAGGAAGAAAGCTTCAGAAACCTGAGAAAACATGATATTTCTTTCTGTAAACATGACATTGGATGCATTTGCCGATCAGGAAGATTGTGCTTTTCTCCAAAACCACTTTCACGGTGATTTTTGTTAAATTTCACCTGAAATCCAAAACAATTTGTCCAGCTACTCCTGGATGAAAACAAAACTATCTGGTGTGTTGTGGCTATCTAAATCCCAGATCTTGCTACAGCCTCTGTGTGTGTTTGTGTTTTCTGGACATTCTCTATGGACTTTACGGTTTTGAATGCATTTTAGCAGGACCCTTTTTGTTTTCTGCTGGCAAACGCTAATTGGTTCCACCTGGAGTCAAATCCTCCACACATTCGAGTTTTCTAGGAAGAAAGCTTCAGAAACCTGAGAAAACATGATATTTCTTTCTGTAAACATGACATTGGATGCATTTGCCGAACAGGAAGATTGTGCTATTCTCCAAAACCACTTTCACGGTGCTTTTTCTTAAATTTCACCTGAAATCCACAACAATTTGTCCAGATACTCCTGGATGAAAACAAAGATATCTGGTGATTTTTAGCTATCTCAATCCCAGATACTGCTACAGCCTCTCTGTGTGTTTGTGTTTTCTGGACATTCTCTATGGACTTTACGGTTTTGAATGCATTTTAGCATGTAAGTTTTTGTTTTCAGCTGCCAAACGCTAATTGGTTCCACCTGGAGTCAAATCCTCCACACATTCGAGTTTTCTAGGAAGAAAGCTTCAGAAACCTGAGAAAACATGATATTTCTTTCTGTAAAGATGACATTGGATGCATTTGCCGAACAGGAAGATTGTGCTATTCTCCAAAACCACTTTCACGGTGCTTTTTCTTAAATTTCAACCGAAATCTACAACAATTTGTCCAGATACTCCTGGATGAAAACAAAACTATCTGGTGTGTTGTGGCTATCTCAATCCCAGATCTTGCTACAGCCTCTGTGTTTGTTTGTGTTTTCTGGACATTCTCTATGGACTTTACGGTTTTGAATGCATTTTAGCACGTAAGGTTTTGTTTTCAGCTGGCAAACGCTAATTGGTTCCACATGGAGTCAAATCCTCCACACATTCGAGTTTTCTAGGAAGAAAGCTTCAGAAACCTGAGAAAACATGATATTTGTATTTGTAAACATGACATTGGATGCATTTGCCGAACAGGAAGATTGTGCTTTTCTCCAAAACCACTTTCACGGTGATTTTTTAGTTAAATTTCACCCGAAATCCACAACACTTTGTCCAGATACTCCTGGATGAAAACAAAATTATTTGGTGATATTTAGCTATCTCAAACCCAGGTCTTGCTACAGCCTCTGTGTGTGTTTGTGTTTTCTGGACATTCTCTATGGACTTTACGGTTTTGAATGCATTTTAGCAGGACCCTTTTTGTTTTCTGCTGCCAAACGCTAATTGGTTCCACCTGGAGTGAAATCCTCCACACATTCGAGTTTTCTAGGAAGAAAGCTTCAGAAACCTGAGAAAACATGATATTTCTTTCTGTAAACATGACATTGGATGCATTTGCCGAACAGGAAGATTGTGCTTTTCCCCAAAACCACTTTCACGGTGATTTTTTGGTTAAATTTCACTTCAAAACTACAACAATTTGTCCAGATACTCCTGGATGAAAACAAAGATATCGGGTGATTTTTAGCTATCTCAATCCCAGATCTTGCTACAGCTTCTGTGTGTGTTTGTGTTTTCTGGACATTCTCTATGGACTTTACGGTTTTGAATGCATTTTAGCATGTAAGGTTTTGTTTTCAGCTGGCAAACACTAATTGGTTCCACCTGGAGTCAAATCCTCCACACATTCGAGTTTTCTAGGAAGAAAGCTTCAGATACCTGAGAAAACATGATATTTCTTTCTGTAAACATGACATTGGATGCATATGCCGAACAGGAAGATTGTGCTTTTCTCTAAAACATCTTTCAAGGTGATTTTTTGGTTAAATTTCACTTCAAAACTACAACAATTTGTCTAGACATTCCTGGATGAAAACAAAACTAACTCGTGATTTTTAGCTATCTCAATCCCGATCTTGCTACAGCCTCTGTGTGTGTTTGTGTTTTCTGGACATTCTCTATGGACTTTACGGTTTTGAATGCATTTTAGCATGTAAGTTTTTGTTTTCAGCTGGCAAACGCTAATTGGTTCCACCTGGAGTCAAATCCTCCACACATTCGAGTTTCCTAGGAAGAAAGCTCCAGAAACCTGAGAAAACATGATATTTCTTTCTGTAAACATGACATTGGATTCATTTGCCAAACAGGAAGATTGTGCTTTTCTCCAAAACCACTTTCACGGTGATTTTTGTTAAATTTCACCTGAAATCCACAACAATTTGTCCAGATACGCCTGGATGAAAACAAAACTATCTGGTGATTTTTAGCTATCTCAATCCCAGATACTGCTACAGCCTCTCTGTGTGTTTGTGTTTTCTGGACATTCTCTATGGACTTTAAGGTTTTGAATGCATTTTAGCACGTAAGATTTTGTTTTCAGCTGGCAAACGCTAATTGGTTCCACCTGGAGTCAAATCCTCCACACATTCGAGTTTTCTAGGAAGAAAGCTTCAGAAACCTGAGAAAACATGATATTTTTTCTGTAAACATGACATTGGATGCATTTGCCAAACAGGAAGATTGTGCTTTTCTCCAAAACCACTTTCACGGTGCTTTTTGTTAAATTTCACCCGAAATCCACAACAATTTGTCCAGATACTCCTGGATGAAAACAAAATTATCTGGTGATTTTTAGCTATCTCAATCCGAGATCTTGCTACAGCCTCTGTGTGTGTTTGTGTTTTCTGGACATTCTCTATGGACTTTACGGTTTTGAATGCATTTTAGCATCTAAGGTTTTTTTGTAGCTGCCAAACGCTAATTGGTTCCACCTGGAGTCAAATCCTCCACACATTCGAGTTTTCTAGGAAGAAAGCTTCAGAAACCTGAGAAAACATGATATTTCTTTCTGTAAAGATGACATTGGATGCATTTGCCGAACAGGAAGATTGTGCTATTCTCCAAAACCACTTTCACGGTGCTTTTTCTTAAATTTCAACCGAAATCTACAACAATTTGTCCAGATACTCCTGGATGAAAACAAAACTATCTGGTGTGTTGTGGCTATCTCAATCCCAGATCTTGCTACAGCCTCTGTGTTTGTTTGTGTTTTCTGGACATTCTCTATGGACTTTACGGTTTTGAATGCATTTTAGCACGTAAGGTTTTGTTTTCAGCTGGCAAACGCTAATTGGTTCCACATGGAGTCAAATCCTCCACACATTCGAGTTTTCTAGGAAGAAAGCTTCAGAAACCTGAGAAAACATGATATTTCTTTCTGTAAACATGACATTGGATGCATTTGCCGAACAGGAAGATTGTGCTTTTCCCCAAAACCACTTTCACGGTGATTTTTTGGTTAAATTTTACTTCAAAACTACAACAATTTGTCCAGATACTCCTGGATGAAAACAAAGATATCGGGTGATTTTTAGCTATCTCAATCCCAGATCTTGCTACAGCTTCTGTGTGTGTTTGTGTTTTCTGGACATTCTCTATGGACTTTACGGTTTTGAATGCATTTTAGCATGTAAGGTTTTGTTTTCAGCTGGCAAACGCTAATTGGTTCCACCTGGAGTCAAATCCTCCACACATTCGAGTTTTCTAGGAAGAAAGCTTCAGATACCTGAGAAAACATGATATTTCTTTCTGTAAACATGACATTGGATGCATTTGCCGAACACGAAGATTGTGCTTTTCTCCAAAATATCTTTCAAGGTGATGTTTTGGTTAAATTTCACTTCAAAACTACAACAATTTGTCTAGACACTCCTGGATGAAAACAAAACTAACTCGTGATTTTTAGCTATCTCAATCCCAGATCTTGCTACAGCCTCTGTGTGTGTTTGTGTTTTCTGGACATTCTCTATGGACTTTACGGTTTTGAATGCATTTTAGCATGTAAGTTTTTGTTTTCAGCTGGCAAACGCTAATTGGTTCCACCTGGAGTCAAATCCTCCACACATTCGAGTTTTCTAGGAAGAAAGCTTCAGAAACCTGAGAAAACATGATATTTCTTTCTGTAAACATGACATTGGATGCATTTGCCGAACAGGAAGATTGTGCTATTCTCCAAAACCACTTTCACGGTGATTTTTGTTAAATTTCACCTGAAATCCACAACAATTTGTCCAGATACGCCTGGATGAAAACAAAGATATCTGGTGATTTTTAGCTATCTCAATCCCAGATACTGCTACAGCCTCTCTGTGTGTTTGTGTTTTCTGGACATTCTCTATGGACTTTACGGTTTTGAATGCATTTTAGCATGTAAGGTTTTGTTTTCAGCTACCAAACGCTAATTGGTTCCACCTGGAGTCAAATCCTCCACACATTTGAGTTTTCTAGGAAGAAAGCTGCAGAAACCTGAGAAAACATGATATTTCTTTCTGTAAACATGACATTGGATGCATTTGCCGAACAGGAAGATTGTGCTTTTCTCCAAAACCACTTTCACGGTGATTTTTTAGTTAAATTTCACCCGAAATCCACAACAATTTGTCCAGATACTCCTGGATGAAAACAAAATTATCTGGTGATATTTAGCTATCTCAAACCCAGATCTTGCTACAGCCTCTGTGTGTGTTTGTGTTTTCTGGACATTCTCTATGGACTTTACGGTTTTGAATGCATTTTAGCATGTAAGGTTTTGTTTTCAGCTGGCAAACGCTAATTGGTTCCACCTGGAGTCAAATCCTCCACACATTCGAGTTTTCTAGGAAGAAAGCTTCAGAAACCTGAGAAAACATGATATTTCTTTCTGTAAACATGACATTGGATGCATTTGCCGAACAGGAAGATTGTGCTTTTCTCCAAAACCACTTTCACGGTGATTTTTTAGTTAAATTTCACCCGAAATCCACAACACTTTGTCCAGATACTCCTGGATGAAAACAAAATTATCTGGTGATATTTAGCTATCTCAAACCCAGATCTTGCTACAGCCTCTCTGTGTGTTTGTGTTTTCTGGACATTCTCTATGGACTTTATGGTTTTGAATGCATTTTAGCAGGACCCTTTTTGTTTTCTGCTGCCAAACGCTAATTGGTTCCACCTGGAGTCAAATCCTCCACACATTCGAGTTTTCTAGGAAGAAAGCTTCAGAAACCTGAGAAAACATGATATTTCTTTCTGTAAACATGACATTGGATGCATTTGCCGAACAGGAAGATTGTGCTTTTCCCCAAAACCACTTTCACGGTGATTTTTTGGTTAAATTTCACTTCAAAACTACAACAATTTGTCCAGATACTCCTGGATGAAAACAAAGATATCGGGTGATTTTTAGCTATCTCAATCCCAGATCTTGCTACAGCTTCTGTGTGTGTTTGTGTTTTCTGGACATTCTCTATGGACTTTACGGTTTTGAATGCATTTTAGCATGTAAGGTTTTGTTTTCAGCTGGCAAACACTAATTGGTTCCACCTGGAGTCAAATCCTCCACACATTCGAGTTTTGTAGGAAGAAAGCTTCAGATACCTGAGAAAACATGATATTTCTTTCTGTAAACATGACATTGGATGCATTTGCCGAACAGGAAGATTGTGCTTTTCTCCAAAACATCTTTCAAGGTGATTTTTTGGTTAAATTTCACTTCAAAACTACAACAATTTGTCTAGACACTCCTGGATGAAAACAAAACTAACTCGTGATTTTTAGCTATCTCAATCCCAGATCTTGCTACAGCCTCTGTGTGTGTTTGTGTATTCTGGACATTCTCTATGGACTTTACGGTTTTGAATGCATTTTAGCATGTAAGTTTTTGTTTTCAGCTGGCAAACGCTAATTGGTTCCACCTGGAGTCAAATCCTCCACTCATTCGAGTTTTCTAGGAAGAAAGCTCCAGAAACCTGAGAAAACATGATATTTCTTTCTGTAAACATGACATTGGATTCATTTGCCAAACAGGAAGATTGTCCTTTTCTCCAAAACCACTTTCACGGTGATTTTTGTTAAATTTCACCTGAAATCCACAACAATTTGTCCAGATACGCCTGGATGAAAACAAAGATATCTGGTGATTTTTAGCTATCTCAATCCCAGATACTGCTACAGCCTCTCTGTGTGTTTGTGTTTTCTGGACATTCTCTATGGACTTTAAGGTTTTGAATGCATTTTAGCATGTAAGTTTTGTTTTCAGCTGGCAAACGCTAATTGGTTCCACCTGGAGTCAAATCCTCCACTCATTCGAGTTTTCTAGGAAGAAAGCTTCAGAAACCTGAGAAAACATGATATTTTTTCTGTAAACATGACATTGGATGCATTTGCCGAAACAGGAAGATTGTGCTTTTCTCCAAAACCACTTTCACGGTGATTTTTGTTAAATTTCACCCGAAATCCACAACAATTTGTCCAGATACGCCTGGATGAAAACAAAGATATCTGGTGATTTTTAGCTATCTCAATCCCAGATACTGCTACAGCCTCTCTGTGTGTTTGTGTTTTCTGGACATTCTCTATGGACTTTACGGTTTTGAATGCATTTTAGCATGTAAGGTTTAGTTTTCAGGTGGCAAACGCTAATTGGTTCCACCTGGAGTCAAATCCTCCACACATTCGAGTTTTCTAGGAAGAAAGCTTCAGAAACCTGAGAAAACATGATATTTCTTTCTGTAAAGATGACATTGGATGCATTTGCCGAACAGGAAGATTGTGCTATTCTCCAAAACCACTTTCACGGTGCTTTTTCTTAAATTTCAACCGAAATCTACAACAATTTGTCCAGATACTCCTGGATGAAAACAAAACTATCTGGTGTGTTGTGGCTATCTCAATCCCAGATCTTGCTACAGCCTCTGTGTTTGTTTGTGTTTTCTGGACATTCTCTATGGACTTTACGGTTTTGAATGCATTTTAGCACGTAAGGTTTTGTTTTCAGCTGGCAAACGCTAATTGGTTCCACATGGAGTCAAATCCTCCACACATTCGAGTTTTCTAGGAAGAAAGCTTCAGAAACCTGAGAAAACATGATATTTCTTTCTGTAAACATGACATTGGATGCATTTGCCGATCAGGAAGATTGTGCTTTTCTCCAAAACCACTTTCACGGTGATTTTTTAGTTAAATTTCACCCGAAATCCACAACACTTTGTCCAGATACTCCTGGATGAAAACAAAATTATCTGGTGATATTTAGCTATCTCAAACCCAGATCTTGCTACAGCCTCTGTGTGTGTTTGTGTTTTCTGGACATTCTCTATGGACTTTACGGTTTTGAATGCATTTTAGCAGGACCCTTTTTGTTTTCTGCTGCCAAACGCTAATTGGTTCCACCTGGAGTCAAATCCTCCACACATTCGAGTTTTCTAGGAAGAAAGCTTCAGAAACCTGAGAAAACATGATATTTCTTTCTGTAAACATGACATTGGATGCATTTGCCGAACAGGAAGATTGTGCTTTTCTCCAAAATATCTTTCAAGGTGATGTTTTGGTTAAATTTCACTTCAAAACTACAACAATTTGTCTAGACACTCCTGGATGAAAACAAAACTAACTCGTGATTTTTAGCTATCTCAATCCCAGATCTTGCTACAGCCTCTGTGTGTGTTTGTGTTTTCTGGACATTCTCTATGGACTTTACGGTTTTGAATGCATTTTAGCATGTAAGGTTTTGTTTTCAGCTGGCAAACGCTAATTGGTTCCACCTGGAGTCAAATCCTCCACACATTCGAGTTTTCTAGGAAGAAAGCTCCAGAAACCTGAGAAAACATGATATTTCTTTCTGTAAACATGACATTGGATTCATTTGCCAAACAGGAAGATTGTGCTTTTCTCCAAAACCACTTTCACGGTGATTTTTGTTAAATTTCACCTGAAATCCACAACAATTTGTCCAGATACGCCTGGATGAAAACAAAGATATCTGGTGATTTTTAGCTATCTCAATCCCAGATACTGCTACAGCCTCTCTGTGTGTTTGTGTTTTCTGGACATTCTCTATGGACTTTACGGTTTTGAATGCATTTTAGCATGTAAGGTTTAGTTTTCAGGTGGCAAACGCTAATTGGTTCCACCTGGAGTCAAATCCTCCACACATTCGAGTTTTCTAGGAAGAAAGCTTCAGAAACCTGAGAAAACATGATATTTCTTTCTGTAAAGATGACATTGGATGCATTTGCCGAACAGGAAGATTGTGCTATTCTCCAAAACCACTTTCACGGTGCTTTTTCTTAAATTTCAACCGAAATCTACAACAATTTGTCCAGATACTCCTGGATGAAAACAAAACTATCTGGTGTGTTGTGGCTATCTCAATCCCAGATCTTGCTACAGCCTCTGTGTGTGTTTGTGTTTTCTGGACATTCTCTATGGACTTTACGGTTTTGAATGCATTTTAGCACGTAAGGTTTTGTTTTCAGCTGGCAAACGCTAATTGGTTCCACATGGAGTCAAATCCTCCACACATTCGAGTTTTCTAGGAAGAAAGCTTCAGAAACCTGAGAAAACATGATATTTCTTTCTGTAAACATGACATTGGATGCATTTGCCGATCAGGAAGATTGTGCTTTTCTCCAAAACCACTTTCACGGTGATTTTTTAGTTAAATTTCACCCGAAATCCACAACACTTTGTCCAGATACTCCTGGATGAAAACAAAATTATCTGGTGATATTTAGCTATCTCAAACCCAGATCTTGCTACAGCCTCTGTGTGTGTTTGTGTTTTCTGGACATTCTCTATGGACTTTACGGTTTTGAATGCATTTTAGCAGGACCCTTTTTGTTTTCTGCTGCCAAACGCTAATTGGTTCCACCTGGAGTCAAATCCTCCACACATTCGAGTTTTCTAGGAAGAAAGCTTCAGAAACCTGAGAAAACATGATATTTCTTTCTGTAAACATGACATTGGATGCATTTGCCGAACAGGAAGATTGTGCTTTTCCCCAAAACCACTTTCACGGTGATTTTTTGGTTAAATTTCACTTCAAAACTACAACAATTTGTCCAGATACTCCTGGATGAAAACAAAGATATCGGGTGATTTTTAGCTATCTCAATCCCAGATCTTGCTACAGCTTCTGTGTGTGTTTGTGTTTTCTGGACATTCTCTATGGACTTTACGGTTTTGAATGCATTTTAGCATGTAAGGTTTTGTTTTCAGCTGGCAAACGCTAATTGGTTCCACCTGGAGTCAAATCCTCCACACATTCGAGTTTTCTAGGAAGAAAGCTTCAGATACCTGAGAAAACATGATATTTCTTTCTGTAAACATGACATTGGATGCATTTGCCGAACAGGAAGATTGTGCTTTTCTCCAAAATATCTTTCAAGGTGATGTTTTGGTTAAATTTCACTTCAAAACTACAACAATTTGTCTAGACACTCCTGGATGAAAACAAAACTAACTCGTGATTTTTAGCTATCTCAATCCCAGATCTTGCTACAGCCTCTGTGTGTGTTTGTGTTTTCTGGACATTCTCTATGGACTTTACGGTTTTGAATGCATTTTAGCAGGACCCTTTTTGTTTTCAGCTGGCAAACGCTAATTGGTTCCACCTGGAGTCAAATCCTCCACACATTCGAGTTTTCTAGGAAGAAAGCTCCAGAAACCTGAGAAAACATGATATTTCTTTCTGTAAACATGACATTGGATTCATTTGCCAAACAGGAAGATTGTGCTTTTCTCCAAAACCACTTTCACGGTGATTTTTGTTAAATTTCACCTGAAATCCACAACAATTTGTCCAGATACGCCTGGATGAAAACAAAGATATCTGGTGATTTTTAGCTATCTCAATCCCAGATACTGCTACAGCCTCTCTGTGTGTTTGTGTTTTCTGGACATTCTCTATGGACTTTACGGTTTTGAATGCATTTTAGCATGTAAGGTTTAGTTTTCAGGTGGCAAACGCTAATTGGTTCCACCTGGAGTCAAATCCTCCACACATTCGAGTTTTCTAGGATGAAAGCTTCAGAAACCTCAGAAAACATGATATTTCTTTCTGTAAAGATGACATTGGATGCATTTGCCGAACAGGAAGATTGTGCTATTCTCCAAAATATCTTTCAAGGTGCTTTTTCTTAAATTTCAACGGAAATCTACAACAATTTGTCCAGATACTCCTGGATGAAAACAAAACTATCTGGTGTGTTGTGGCTATCTCAATCCCAGATCTTGCTACAGCCTCTGTGTTTGTTTGTGTTTTCTGGACATTCTCTATGGACTTTACGGTTTTGAATGCATTTTAGCACGTAAGGTTTTGTTTTCAGCTGGCAAACGCTAATTGGTTCCACCTGGAGTCAAATCCTCCACACATTCGAGTTTTCTAGGAAGAAAGCTTCAGAAACCTGAGAAAACATGATATTTCTTTCTGTAAACATGACATTGGATGCATTTGCCGAACAGGAAGATTGTGCTATTCTCCAAAACCACTTTCACGGTGCTTTTTCTTAAATTTCAACCGAAATCTACAACAATTTGTCCAGATACTCCTGGATGAAAACAAAACTATCTGGTGTGTTGTGGCTATCTCAATCCCAGATCTTGCTACAGCCTCTGTGTTTGTTTGTGTTTTCTGGACATTCTCTATGGACTTTACGGTTTTGAATGCATTTTAGCACGTAAGGTTTTGTTTTCAGCTGGCAAACGCTAATTGGTTCCACCTGGAGTCAAATCCTCCACACATTCGAGTTTTCTAGGAAGAAAGCTTCAGATACCTGAGAAAACATGATATTTCTTTCTGTAAACATGACATTGGATGCATTTGCCGAACAGGAATATTGTGCTTTTCTCCAAAATATCTTTCAAGGTGATGTTTTGGTTAAATTTCACTTCAAAACTACAACAATTTGTCTAGACACTCCTGGATGAAAACAAAACTAACTCGTGATTTTTAGCTATCTCAATCCCAGATCTTGCTACAGCCTCTGTGTGTGTTTGTGTTTTCTGGACATTCTCTATGGACTTTACGGTTTTGAATGCATTTTAGCATGTAAGTTTTTGTTTTCAGCTGGCAAACGCTAATTGGTTCCACCTGGAGTCAAATCCTCCACACATTCGAGTTTTCTAGGAAGAAAGCTCCAGAAACCTGAGAAAACATGATATTTCTTTCTGTAAACATGACATTGGATTCATTTGCCAAACAGGAAGATTGTGCTTTTCTCCAAAACCACTTTCACGGTGATTTTTGTTAAATTTCACCTGAAATCCACAACAATTTGTCCAGATACGCCTGGATGAAAACAAAGATATCTGGTGATTTTTAGCTATCTCAATCCCAGATACTGCTACAGCCTCTCTGTGTGTTTGTGTTTTCTGGACATTCTCTATGGACTTTACGGTTTTGAATGCATTTTAGCATGTAAGGTTTAGTTTTCAGGTGGCAAACGCTAATTGGTTCCACCTGGAGTCAAATCCTCCACACATTCGAGTTTTCTAGGAAGAAAGCTTCAGAAACCTGAGAAAACATGATATTTCTTTCTGTAAACATGACATTGGATGCATTTGCCGAACAGGAAGATTGTGCTATTCTCCAAAACCACTTTCACGGTGCTTTTTCTTAAATTTCAACCGAAATCTACAACAATTTTTCCAGATACTCCTGGATGAAAACAAAACTATCTGGTGTGTTGTGGCTATCTCAATCCCAGATCTTGCTACAGCCTCTGTGTGTGTTTGTGTTTTCTGGACATTCTCTATGGACTTTACGGTTTTGAATGCATTTTAGCACGTAAGGTTTTGTTTTCAGCTGGCAAACGCTAATTGGTTCCACATGGAGTCAAATCCTCCACACATTCGAGTTTTCTAGGAAGAAAGCTTCAGAAACCTGAGAAAACATGATATTTCTTTCTGTAAACATGACATTGGATGCATTTGCCGATCAGGAAGATTGTGCTTTTCTCCAAAACCACTTTCACGGTGATTTTTTAGTTAAATTTCACCCGAAATCCACAACACTTTGTCCAGATACTCCTGGATGAAAACAAAATTATCTGGTGATATTTAGCTATCTCAAACCCAGATCTTGCTACAGCCTCTGTGTGTGTTTGTGTTTTCTGGACATTCTCTATGGACTTTACGGTTTTGAATGCATTTTAGCAGGACCCTTTTTGTTTTCTGCTGCCAAACGCTAATTGGTTCCACCTGGAGTCAAATCCTCCACACATTCGAGTTTTCTAGGAAGAAAGCTTCAGAAACCTGAGAAAACATGATATTTCTTTCTGTAAACATGACATTGGATGCATTTGCCGAACAGGAAGATTGTGCTTTTCCCCAAAACCACTTTCACGGTGATTTTTTGGTTAAATTTCACTTCAAAACTACAACAATTTGTCCAGATACTCCTGGATGAAAACAAAGATATCGGGTGATTTTTAGCTATCTCAATCCCAGATCTTGCTACAGCTTCTGTGTGTGTTTGTGTTTTCTGGACATTCTCTATGGACTTTACGGTTTTGAATGCATTTTAGCATGTAAGGTTTTGTTTTCAGCTGGCAAACGCTAATTGGTTCCACCTGGAGTCAAATCCTCCACACATTCGAGTTTTCTAGGAAGAAAGCTTCAGATACCTGAGAAAACATGATATTTCTTTCTGTAAACATGACATTGGATGCATTTGCCGAACACGAAGATTGTGCTTTTCTCCAAAATATCTTTCAAGGTGATGTTTTGGTTAAATTTCACTTCAAAACTACAACAATTTGTCTGGACACTCCTGGATGAAAACAAAACTAACTCGTGATTTTTAGCTATCTCAATCCCAGATCTTGCTACAGCCTCTGTGTGTGTTTGTGTTTTCTGGACATTCTCTATGGACTTTACGGTTTTGAATGCATTTTAGCATGTAAGTTTTTGTTTTCAGCTGGCAAACGCTAATTGGTTCCACCTGGAGTCAAATCCTCCACACATTCGAGTTTTCTAGGAAGAAAGCTCCAGAAACCTGAGAAAACATGATATTTCTTTCTGTAAACATGACATTGGATTCATTTGCCAAACAGGAAGATTGTGCTTTTCTCCAAAACCACTTTCACGGTGATTTTTGTTAAATTTCACCTGAAATCCACAACAATTTGTCCAGATACGCCTGGATGAAAACAAAGATATCTGGTGATTTTTAGCTATCTCAATCCCAGATACTGCTACAGCCTCTCTGTGTGTTTGTGTTTTCTGGACATTCTCTATGGACTTTACGGTTTTGAATGCATTTTAGCATGTAAGGTTTAGTTTTCAGGTGGCAAACGCTAATTGGTTCCACCTGGAGTCAAATCCTCCACACATTCGAGTTTTCTAGGAAGAAAGCTTCAGAAACCTGAGAAAACATGATATTTCTTTCTGTAAAGATGACATTGGATGCATTTGCCGAACAGGAAGATTGTGCTATTCTCCAAAATATCTTTCAAGGTGCTTTTTCTTAAATTTCAACCGAAATCTACAACAATTTGTCCAGATACTCCTGGATGAAAACAAAACTATCTGGTGTGTTGTGGCTATCTCAATCCCAGATCTTGCTACAGCCTCTGTGTTTGTTTGTGTTTTCTGGACATTCTCTATGGACTTTACGGTTTTGAATGCATTTTAGCACGTAAGGTTTTGTTTTCAGCTGGCAAACGCTAATTGGTTCCACCTGGAGTCAAATCCTCCACACATTCGAGTTTTCTAGGAAGAAAGCTTCAGAAACCTGAGAAAACATGATATTTCTTTCTGTAAACATGACATTGGATGCATTTGCCGAACAGGAAGATTGTGCTATTCTCCAAAACCACTTTCACGGTGCTTTTTCTTAAATTTCAACCGAAATCTACAACAATTTGTCCAGATACTCCTGGATGAAAACAAAACTATCTGGTGTGTTGTGGCTATCTCAATCCCAGATCTTGCTACAGCCTCTGTGTTTGTTTGTGTTTTCTGGACATTCTCTATGGACTTTACGGTTTTGAATGCATTTTAGCACGTAAGGTTTTGTTTTCAGCTGGCAAACGCTAATTGGTTCCACCTGGAGTCAAATCCTCCACACATTCGAGTTTTCTAGGAAGAAAGCTTCAGAAACCTGAGAAAACATGATATTTCTTTCTGTAAACATGACATTGGATGCATTTGCCGAACAGGAAGATTGTGCTTTTCCCCTAAACCACTTTCACGGTGATATTTTGGTTAAATTTCACTTCAAAACTACAACAATTTGTCCAGATACTCCTGGATGAAAACAAAGATATCGGGTGATTTTTAGCTATCTCAATCCCAGATCTTGCTACAGCTTCTGTGTGTGTTTGTGTTTTCTGTACATTCTCTATGGACTTTACGGTTTTGAATGCATTTTAGCATGTAAGGTTTTGTTTTCAGCTGGCAAACGCTAATTGGTTCCACCTGGAGTCAAATCCTCCACACATTCGAGTTTTCTAGGAAGAAAGCTTCAGATACCTGAGAAAACATGATATTTCTTTCTGTAAACATGACATTGGATGCATTTGCCGAACAGGAAGATTGTGCTTTTCTCCAAAATATCTTTCAAGGTGATGTTTTGGTTAAATTTCACTTCAAAACTACAACAATTTGTCTAGACACTCCTGGATGAAAACAAAACTAACTCGTGATTTTTAGCTATCTCAATCCCAGATCTTGCTACAGCCTCTTGTGTGTTTGTGTTTTCTGGACATTCTCTATGGACTTTACGGTTTTGAATGCATTTTAGCATGTAAGGTTTAGTTTTCAGGTGGCAAACGCTAATTGGTTCCACCTGGAGTCAAATCCTCCACACATTCGAGTTTTCTAGGATGAAAGCTTCAGAAACCTCAGAAAACATGATATTTCTTTCTGTAAAGATGACATTGGATGCATTTGCCGAACAGGAAGATTGTGCTATTCTCCAAAACCACTTTCACGGTGCTTTTTCTTAAATTTCAACCGAAATCTACAACAATTTGTCCAGATACTCCTGGATGAAAACAAAACTATCTGGTGTGTTGTGGCTATCTCAATCCCAGATCTTGCTACAGCCTCTGTGTTTGTTTGTGTTTTCTGGACATTCTCTATGGACTTTACGGTTTTGAATGCATTTTAGCACGTAAGGTTTTGTTTTCAGCTGGCAAACGCTAATTGGTTCCACCTGGAGTCAAATCCTCCACACATTCGAGTTTTCTAGGAAGAAAGCTTCAGAAACCTGAGAAAACATGATATTTCTTTCTGTAAACATGACATTGGATGCATTTGCCGAACAGGAAGATTGTGCTATTCTCCAAAACCACTTTCACGGTGCTTTTTCTTAAATTTCAACCGAAATCTACAACAATTTGTCCAGATACTCCTGGATGAAAACAAAACTATCTGGTGTGTTGTGGCTATCTCAATCCCAGATCTTGCTACAGCCTCTGTGTGTGTTTGTGTTTTCTGGACATTCTCTATGGACTTTACGGTTTTGAATGCATTTTAGCACGTAAGGTTTTGTTTTCAGCTGCCAAACGCTAATTGGTTCCACCTGGAGTCAAATCCTCCACACATTCGAGTTTTCTAGGAAGAAAGCTTCAGAAACCTGAGAAAACATGATATTTCTTTCTGTAAACATGACATTGGATGCATTTGCCGAACAGGAAGATTGTGCTTTTCCCCTAAACCACTTTCACGGTGATATTTTGGTTAAATTTCACTTCAAAACTACAACAATTTGTCCAGATACTCCTGGATGAAAACAAAGATATCGGGTGATTTTTAGCTATCTCAATCCCAGATCTTGCTACAGCTTCTGTGTGTGTTTGTGTTTTCTGGACATTCTCTATGGACTTTACGGTTTTGAATGCATTTTAGCATGTAAGGTTTTGTTTTCAGCTGGCAAACGCTAATTGGTTCCACCTGGAGTCAAATCCTCCACACATTCGAGTTTTCTAGGAAGAAAGCTTCAGATACCTGAGAAAACATGATATTTCTTTCTGTAAACATGACATTGGATGCATTTGCCGAACAGGAAGATTGTGCTTTTCTCCAAAATATCTTTCAAGGTGATGTTTTGGTTAAATTTCACTTCAAAACTACAACAATTTGTCTAGACACTCCTGGATAAAACAAAACTAACTCGTGATTTTTAGCTATCTCAATCCCAGATCTTGCTACAGCCTCTTGTGTGTTTGTGTTTTCTGGACATTCTCTATGGACTTTACGGTTTTGAATGCATTTTAGCATGTAAGTTTTTGTTTTCAGCTGGCAAACGCTAATTGGTTCCACCTGGAGTCAAATCCTCCACACATTCGAGTTTTCTAGGAAGAAAGCTCCAGAAACCTGAGAAAACATGATATTTCTTTCTGTAAACATGACATTGGATTCATTTGCCAAACAGGAAGATTGTGCTTTTCTCCAAAACCACTTTCACGGTGATTTTTTAGTTAAATTTCACCCGAAATCCACAACACTTTGTCCAGATACTCCTGGATGAAAACAAAACTAACTCGTGATTTTTAGCTATCTCAAACCCAGATCTTGCTACAGCCTCTGTGTGTGTTTGTGTTTTCTGGACATTCTCTATGGACTTTACGGTTTTGAATGCATTTTAGCAGGACCCTTTTTGTTTTCTGCTGCCAAACGCTAATTGGTTCCACCTGGAGTCAAATCCTCCACACATTCGAGTTTTCTAGGAAGAAAGCTTCAGAAACCTGAGAAAACATGATATTTCTTTCTGTAAACATGACATTGGATGCATTTGCCGAACAGGAAGATTGTGCTTTTCCCCAAAACCACTTTCACGGTGATTTTTTGGTTAAATTTCACTTCAAAACTACAACAATTTGTCCAGATACTCCTGGATGAAAACAAAGATATCGGGTGATTTTTAGCTATCTCAATCCCAGATCTTGCTACAGCTTCTGTGTGTGTTTGTGTTTTCTGGACATTCTCTATGGACTTTACGGTTTTGAATGCATTTTAGCATGTAAGGTTTTGTTTTCAGCTGGCAAACGCTAATTGGTTCCACCTGGAGTCAAATCCTCCACACATTCGAGTTTTCTAGGAAGAAAGCTTCAGATACCTGAGAAAACATGATATTTCTTTCTGTAAACATGACATTGGATGCATTTGCCGAACAGGAAGATAGTGCTTTTCTCCAAAATATCTTTCAAGGTGATGTTTTGGTTAAATTTCACTTCAAAACTACAACAATTTGTCTAGACACTCCTGGATGAAAACAAAACTAACTCGTGATTTTTAGCTATCTCAATCCCAGATCTTGCTACAGCCTCTGTGTGTGTTTGTGTTTTCTGGACATTCTCTATGGACTTTACGGTTTTGAATGCATTTTAGCAGGACCCTTTTTGTTTTCAGCTGGCAAACGCTAATTGGTTCCACCTGGAGTCAAATCCTCAAGACATTCGAGTTTTCTAGGAAGAAAGCTCCAGAAACCTGAGAAAACATGATATTTCTTTCTGTAAACATGACATTGGATTCATTTGCCAAACAGGAAGATTGTGCTTTTCTCCAAAACCACTTTCACGGTGATTTTTGTTAAATTTCACCTGAAATCCACAACAATTTGTCCAGATACGCCTGGATGAAAACAAAGATATCTGGTGATTTTTAGCTATCTCAATCCCAGATACTGCTACAGCCTCTGTGTGTGTTTGTGTTTTCTGGACATTCTCTATGGACTTTACGGTTTTGAATGCATTTTAGCATGTAAGGTTTAGTTTTCAGGTGGCAAACGCTAATTGGTTCCACCTGGAGTCAAATCCTCCACACATTCGAGTTTTCTAGGAAGAAAGCTTCAGAAACCTGAGAAAACATGATATTTCTTTCTGTAAACATGACATTGGATGCATTTGCCGAACAGGAAGATTGTGCTATTCTCCAAAACCACTTTCACGGTGCTTTTTCTTAAATTTCAACCGAAATCTACAACAATTTGTCCAGATACTCCTGGATGAAAACAAAACTATCTGGTGTGTTGTGGCTATCTCAATCCCAGATCTTGCTACAGCCTCTGTGTTTGTTTGTGTTTTCTGGACATTCTCTATGGACTTTACGGTTTTGAATGCATTTTAGCACGTAAGGTTTTGTTTTCAGCTGGCAAACGCTAATTGGTTCCACCTGGAGTCAAATCCTCCACACATTCGAGTTTTCTAGGAAGAAAGCTTCAGAAACCTGAGAAAACATGATATTTCTTTCTGTAAACATGACATTGGATGCATTTGCCGAACAGGAAGATTGTGCTATTCTCCAAAACCACTTTCACGGTGCTTTTTCTTAAATTTCAACCGAAATCTACAACAATTTGTCCAGATACTCCTGGATGAAAACAAAACTATCTGGTGTGTTGTGGCTATCTCAATCCCAGATCTTGCTACAGCCTCTGTGTTTGTTTGTGTTTTCTGGACATTCTCTATGGACTTTACGGTTTTGAATGCATTTTAGCACGTAAGGTTTTGTTTTCAGCTGGCAAACGCTAATTGGTTCCACCTGGAGTCAAATCCTCCACACATTCGAGTTTTCTAGGAAGAAAGCTTCAGAAACCTGAGAAAACATGATATTTCTTTCTGTAAACATGACATTGGATGCATTTGCCGAACAAGAAGATTGTGCTTTTCCCCTAAACCACTTTCACGGTGATATTTTGGTTAAATTTCACTTCAAAACTACAACAATTTGTCCAGATACTCCTGGATGAAAACAAAACTATCTGGGGTGTTGTGGCTATCTCACTCCCAGATCTTTCTACAGCCTCTGTGTGTGTTTGTGTTTTCTGGATATTCTCTATGGACTTTACGGTTTTGAATGCATTTTAGCATGTAAGGTTTTGTTTTCAGGTGGCAAACGCTAATTGGTTCCACCTGGAGTCAAATCCTCCACACATTCGAGTTTTCTAGGAAGAAAGCTTCAGAAACCTGAGAAAACATGATATTTCTTTCTGTAAACATGACATTGGATGCATTTGCCGAACAGGAAGATTGTGCTTTTCTCCAAAACCACGTTCACGGTGATTTTTTGGTTAAATTTCAACCGAAATCCACAACAATTTGTCCAGATACTCCTGGATGAAAACAAAATTATCTGGTGATTTTTAGCTATCTCAATCCCAGATCTTGGTACAGCCTCTGTGTTTGTTTGTGTTTTCTGGACATTCTCTATGGACTTTACGGTTTTGAATGCATTTTAGCATGTAAGGTTTTGTTTTCAGATGGCAAACGCTAATTGGTTCCACCTGGAGTCAAATCCTCCACACATTCGAGTTTTCTATGAAGAAAGCTTCAGAAACCTGAGAAAACATGATATTTCTTTCTGTTAACATGACATTGGATGCATTTGCCGAACAGGAAGATTGTGCTTTTCTCCAAAACCACTTTCATTGTGATTTTTTGGTTAAATTTCACTTCAAAACTACAACAATTTGTCCAGATACTCCTGGATGAAAACAAAATTATCTGGAGATTTTTAGCCATCTCAATCCCAGATCTTGCTACAGCCTCTGTGTGTGTTTGTGTTTTCTGGACATTCTCTATGGACTTTACGGTTTTGAATGCATTTTAGCATGTAAGGTTTTGTTTTTAGCTGGCAAACGCTAATTGGTTCCACCTGGAGTCAAATCCTCCACACATTCGAGTTTTCTAGGAAGAAAGCTTCAGAAACCTGAGAAAACATGATATTTCTTTCTGTAAACATGACATTGGATGCATTTGCCGAACAGGAAGATTGTGCTTTTCTCCAAAACCACTTTCACGGTGATTTTTTAGTTAAATTTCACCCGAAATCCACAACAATTTGTCCAGATACTCCTGGATGAAAACAAAATTATCTGGTGATATTTAGCTATCTCAAACCCAGATCTTGCTACAGCCTCTGTGTGTGTTTGTGTTTTCTGGACATTCTCTATGGACTTTAAGGTTTTGAATGCATTTTAGCATGTAAGTTTTGTTTTTAGCTGCCAAACGCTAATTGGTTCCACCTGGAGTCAAATCCTCCACACATTCGAGTTTTCTAGGAAGAAAGCTTCAGAAACCTGAGAAAACATGATATTTCTTCTGTAAACATGACATTGGATGCATTTGCCGAAACAGGAAGATTGTGCTTTTCTCCAAAACCACTTTCACGGTGCTTTTTGTTAAATTTCACCCGAAATCCACAACAATTTGTCCAGATACTCCTGGATGAAAACAAAATTATCTGGTGATTTTTAGCTATCTCAATCCGAGATCTTGCTACAGCCTCTGTGTGTGTTTGTGTTTTCTGGACATTCTCTATGGACTTTACGGTTTTGAATGCATTTTAGCATGTAAGGTTTTGTTTTCAGGTGGCAAACGCTAATTGGTTCCACCTGGAGTCAAATCCTCCACACATTCGAGTTTTCTAGGAAGAAAGCTCCAGAAACCTGAGAAAACATGATATTTCTTTCTGTAAACATGACATTGGATGCATATGCCGAACAGGAAGATTGTGCTTCTCTCCAAAACCACGTTCACGGTGATTTTTTGGTTAAATTTCACCCGAAATCCACAACACTTTGTCCAGATACTCCTGGATGAAAACAAAATTATCTGGTGATTTTTAGCTATCTCAATCCCAGATCTTGCTACAGCCTCTGTGTGTGTTTGTGTTTTCTGGACATTCTCTATGGACTTTACGGTTTTGAATGCTTTTTAGCATGTAAGGTTATGTTTTCAGCTGGCAAACGCTAATTGGTTCCACCTGGAGTCAAATCCTCCACACATTCGAGTTTTCTAGGAAGAAAGCTTCAGAAACCTGAGAAAACATGATATTTCTTTCTGTAAACATGACATTGGATGCATTTGCCGAACAGGAAGATTGTACTTTTCTCCAAAACCACTTTCATTGTGATTTTTTGGTTAAATTTCACTTCAAAACTACAACAATTTGTCCAGATACTCCTGGATGAAAACAAAATTATCTGGTGATTTTTAGCTATCTCAATCCCAGATCTTGCTACAGCCTCTGTCTGTGTGTGTTTGTGTTTTCTGGACATTCTCTATGGACTTTATGGTTTTGAATGCATTTTAGCATATACGTTTTTGTTTTCTGCTGCCAAACGCTAATTGGTTCCACCTGGAGTCAAATCCTCCACACATTCGAGTTTTCTAGGAAGAAAGCTTCAGAAACCTGAGAAAACATGATATTTCTTTCCGTAAACATGACATTGGATGCATTTGCCGAACAGGAAGATTGTGCTTTTCTCCAAAACCACTTTCACGGTGATTTTTTGGTTAAATTTCACTTCAAATCCACAACAATTTGTCCAGATACTCCTGGATGAAAACAAAGATATCTGGTGATTTTTAGCTATCTCAATCCCAGATCTTGGTACAGCCTCTGTGTGTGTTTGTGTTTTCTGGACATTCTCTACGGACTTTATGGTTTTGAATGCATTTTAGCATGTAAGGTTTTGTTTTCAGCTGCCAAACGCTAATTGGTTCCACCTGGAGTCAAATCCTCCACACATTCGAGTTTTCTAGGAAGAAAGCTTCAGATACCTCAGAAAACATGATATTTCTTTCTGTAAACAAGACATTGGATGCATTTGCCGAACAGGAAGATTGTGCTTTTCTCCAAAACCACTTTCATTGTGATTTTTTGGTTAAATTTCACTTCAAAACTACAACAATTTGTCCAGATACTCCTGGATGAAAACAAAATTATCTGGAGATTTTTAGCCATCTCAATCCCAGATCTTGCTACAGCCTCTGTGTGTGTTTGTGTTTTCTGGACATTCTCTATGGACTTTACAGTTTTGAATGCATTTTAGCATGTAAGGTTTTGTTTTTAGCTGGCAAACGCTAATTGGTTCCACCTGGAGTCAAATCCTCCACACATTCGAGTTTTCTAGGAAGAAAGCTCCAGAAACCTGAGAAAACATGATATTTCTTTCTGTAAACATGACATTGGATGCATTTGCCAATCAGGAAGATTGTGCTTTTCTCCAAAACCACGTTCACGGTGATTTTTTGGTTAAATTTCACCCGAAATCCACAACAATTTGTCCAGATACTCCTGGATGAAAACAAAACTATTTGGTGTGATGTGGCTATCTAAATCCCAGATCTTGGTACAGCCTCTGTGTGTGTTTGTGTTTTCTGGACATTCTCTATGGACTTTACGGTTTTGAATGCATTTTAGCATGTAAGGTTTTGTTTTCAGCTGGCAAACGCTAATTGGTTCCACCTGGAGTCAAATCCTCCACACATTCGAGTTTTCTAGGAAGAAAGCTTCAGAAACCTGAGAAGACATGATATTTCTTTCTGTAAACATGACATTGGATGCATTTGCCGAACAGGAAGATTGTGCTTTTCTCCAAAATATCTTTCAAGGTGATTTTTTGGTTAAATTTCACTTCAAAACTACAACAATTTGTCCAGATACTCCTGGATGAAAACAAAATTATCTGGAGATTTTTAGCCATCTCAATCCCAGATCTTGGTACAGCCTCTGTGTGTGTTTGTGTTTTCTGGACATTCTCTATGGACTTTACGGTTTTGAATGCATTTTAGCATGTAAGGTTTTGTTTTCAGGTGGCAAACGCTAATTGGTTCCACCTGGAGTCAAATCCTCCACACATTCGAGTTTTCTAGGAAGAAAGCTCCAGAAACCTGAGAAAACATGATATTTCTTTCTGTAAACATGACATTGGATGCATTTGCCAATCAGGAAGATTGTGCTTTTCTCCAAAACCACGTTCACGGTGATTTTTTGGTTAAATTTCACCCGAAATCCACAACAATTTGTCCAGATACTCCTGGATGAAAACAAAATTATCTGGTGATTTTTAGCTATCTCAATCCCAGATCTTGCTACAGCCTCTGTCTGTGTGTGTTTGTGTTTTCTGGACATTCTCTATGGACTTTACGGTTTTGAATGCATTTTAGCATGTAAGGTTTTGTTTTCAGCTGCCAAACGCTAATTGGTTCCACCTGGAGTCAAATCCTCCACTCATTCGAGTTTTCTAGGAAGAAAGCTACTGAAACCTGAGAAAACATGATATTTCTTTCTGTAAACATGACATTGGATGCATTTGCCGAACAGGTAGATTGTGCTTTTCTCCAAAACAACTTTCACGGTGATTTTTTGGTTAAATTTCACTTCAAATCTACAACAATTTGTCCAGATACTCCTGGATGAAACCAAAGATATCTGGTGATTTTTAGCTATCTCAATCCCAGATACTGCTACAGCCTCTGTGTGTGTTTGTGTTTTCTGGACATTCTCTATGGACTTTCTGGTTTTGAATGCATTTTAGCATGTAAGGTTTTGTTTTTAGCTGGCAAACGCTAATTGGTTCCACCTGGAGTCAAATCCTCCACACATTCGAGTTTTCTAGGAAGAAAGCTTCTGAAACCTGAGAAAACATGATATTTCTTTCTGTAAACATGACATTGGATGCATTTGCCGAACAGGAAGATTGTGCTTTTCTCCAAAACCACTTTCACGGTGATTTTTGTTAAATTTCACCCGAAATCCACAACAATTTGTCCAGATACTCCTGGATGAAACCAAAGATATCTGGTGATTTTTAGCTGTCTCAATCCCAGATACTGCTACAGCCTCTGTGTGTGTTTGTGTTTTCTGGACATTCTCTATGGACTTTAAGGTTTTGAATGCATTTTAGCAGGACCCTTTTTGTTTTCTGCTGCCAAACGCTAATTGGTTCCACCTGGAGTCAAATCCTCCACACATTCGAGTTTTCTAGGAAGAAAGCTTCAGAAACCTGAGACAACATGATATTTCTTTCTGTAAACATGACATTGGATGCATTTGCCGAACAGGAAGATTGTGCTTTTCTCCAAAACCACTTTCACAGTGATTTTTTGGTTAAATTTCACTTCAAATCTACAACAATTTGTTCAGATACTCCTGGATGAAAACAAAACTATCTGGTGATTTTTAGCTCTCAATCCCAGATCTTGGTACAGCCTCTGTGTGTGTTTGTGTTTTCTGGACATTCTCTATGGACTTTACGGTTTTGAATGCATTTTAGCATGTAAGGTTTTGTTTTTAGCTGGCAAACGCTAATTGGTTCCACCTGGAGTCAAATCCTCCACTCATTCGAGTTTTCTAGGAAGAAAGCTTCTGAAACCTGAGAAAACATGATATTACTTTCTGTAAACATGACATTGGATGCATTTGCCAAACAGGAATATTGTGCTTTTCTCCAAAACCACTTTCACGGTGATTTTTGTTAAATTTCACCCGAAATCCACAACAATTTGTCCAGATACTCCTGGATGAAAACAAAACTATTTGGCGTGATGTGGCTATCTAAATCCCAGATCTTGGTACAGCCTCTGTGTGTGTTTGTGTTTTCTGGACATTCTCTATGGACTTTACGGTTTTGAATGCATTTTAGCATGTAAGGTTTTGTTTTTAGCTGCCAAACGCTTATTGGTTCCACCTGGAGTCAAATCCTCCACACATTCGAGTTTTCTAGGAAGAAAGCTTCAGAAACCTGAGAAAACATGATATTTCTTTCTGTAAACATGACATTGGATGCATTTGCCGAACAGGAAGATTGTGCTTTTCCCCAAAACCACTTTCACGGTGATTTTTTGGTTAAATTTCACCCGAAATCCACAACAATTTGTCCAGATACTCCTGGATGAAAACAAAATTATCTGGTGATATTTAGCTATCTCAAACCCAGATCTTGCTACAGCCTCTGTGTGTGTTTGTGTTTTCTGGACATTCTCTATGGACTTTAAGGTTTTGAATGCATTTTAGCATGTAAGGTTTTGTTTTCAGCTGGCAAACGCTAATTGGTTCCACCTGGAGTCAAATCCTCCACACATTCGAGTTTTCTAGGAAGAAAGCTTCAGAAACCTGAGAAAACATGATATTTCTTTCTGTAAACATGACATTGGATGCATTTGACGAAACAGGAAGATTGCGCTTTTCTCCAAAACCACTTTCACGGTGCTTTTTGTTAAATTTCACCCGAAATCCACAACAATTTGTCCAGATACTCCTGGATGAAAACAAAATTATCTGGTGATTTTTAGCTATCTCAATCCGAGATCTTGCTACAGCCTCTGTGTGTGTTTGTGTTTTCTGGACATTCTCTATGGACTTTACGGTTTTGAATGCATTTTAGCATGTAAGGCTTTGTTTTCAGGTGGCAAACGCTAATTGGTTCCACCTGGAGTCAAATCCTCCACACATTCGAGTTTTCTAGGAAGAAAGCTCCAGAAACCTGAGAAAACATGATATTTCTTTCTGTAAACATGACATTGGATGCATTTGCCAATCAGGAAGGTTGTGCTTTTCTCCAAAACCACGTTCACGGTGATTTTTTGGTTAAATTTCACCCGAAATCCACAACAATTTGTCCAGATACTCCTGGATGAAAACAAAATTATCTGGTGATTTTTAGCTATCTCAATCCCAGATCTTGTTACAGCCTCTGTGTTTGTTTGTGTTTTCTGGACATTCTCTATGGACTTTACGGTTTTGAATGCATTTTAGCATGTAAGGTTTTGTTTTCAGCTGGCAAACGCTAATTGGTTCCACCTGGAGTCAAATCCTCCACACATTCGAGTTTTCTAGGAAGAAAGCTTCAGAAACCTGAGAAAACATGATATTTCTTTCTGTAAACATGACATTGGATGCATTTGCCGAACAGGAAGATTGTGCTTTTCTCCAAAACCACTTTCATTGTGATTTTTTGGTTAAATTTCACTTCAAAACTACAACAATTTGTCCAGATACTCCTGGATGAAAACAAAATTATCTGGTGATTTTTAGCTATCTCAATCCCAGATCTTGCTACAGCCTCTGTCTGTGTGTGTTTGTGTTTTCTGGACATTCTCTATGGACTTTCTGGTTTTGAATGCATTTTAGCATGTAAGGTTTTGTTTTTAGCTGGCAAACGCTAATTGGTTCCACCTGGAGTCAAATCCTCCACACATTCGAGTTTTCTAGGAAGAAAGCTTCAGAAACCTGAGAAAACATGATATTTCTTTCTGTAAACATGACATTGGATTCACTTGCCAAACAGGAAGATTTTGCTTTTCTCCAAAACAACTTTCACGGTGATTTTTTGGTTAAATTTCACCTGAAATCCACAACAATTTGTCCAGATACTCCTGGATGAAAACAAAACTATTTGGTGGGTTGTGGCTATCTCAATCCCAGATCTTCCTTCAGCCTCTGTGTGTGTTTGTGTTTTCTGGACATTCTCTATGGACTTTAAGTTTTTGAATGCATTTTAGCATGTAAGGTTTTGTTTTTAGCTGCCAAACGCTTATTGGTTCCACCTGGAGGAAAATACATCACACAATCGAGTTTTCTAGGAAGAAAGCTTCAGAAACCTGAGAAAACATGATATTTCTTTCTGTAAACATGACATTGGATGCATTTGCTGAACAGGAAGATTGTGCTTTTCTCCAAAACCACTTTCATTGTGATTTTTTGGTTAAATTTCACTTCAAAACTACAACAATTTGTCCAGATACTCCTGGATGAAAACAAAATTATCTGGAGATTTTTAGCCATCTCAATCCCAGATCTTGCTACAGCCTCTGTGTGTGTTTGTGTTTTCTGGACATTCTCTATGGACTTTACGGTTTTGAATGCATTTTAGCATGTAAGGTTTTGTTTTTAGCTGGCAAACGCTAATTGGTTCCACCTGGAGTCAAATCCTCCACACATTCGAGTTTTCTAGGAAGAAAGCTTCAGAAACCTGAGAAAACATGATATTTCTTTCTGTAAACATGACATTGGATGCATTTGCCGAACAGGAAGATTGTGCTTTTCTCCAAAACCGCTTTCACGGTGATTTTTTGGTTAAATTTCACCCAATATCCACAACAATTTGTCCAGATACTCCAGAATGAAAACAAGACTATCTGGTGATTTTTAGCTATCTCAATCCCAGATACTGCTACAGCCTCTGTGTGTGTTTGTGTTTTCTGGACATTATCTATGGACTTTACGGTTTTGAATGCATTTTAGCATGTAAGGTTTTGTTTTTAGCTGCCAAACGCTAATTGGTTCCACCTGGAGTCAAATCCTCCACTCATTCGAGTTTTCTAGGAAGAAAGCTTCTGAAACCTGAGAAAACATGATATTTCTTTCTGTAAACATGACATTGGATGCATTTGCCGAACAGGAAGATTGTGCTTTTCTCCAAAACAACTTTCACGGTGATTTTTTGGTTAAATTTCACTTCAAATCTACAACAATTTGTCCAGATACTCCTGGATGAAACCAAAGATATCTGGTGATTTTTAGCTATCTCAATCCCAGATACTGCTACAGCCTCTGTGTGTGTTTGTGTTTTCTGGACATTCTCTATGGACTTTCTGGTTTTGAATGCATTTTAGCATGTAAGGTTTTGTTTTTAGCTGCCAAACGCTAATTGGTTCCACCTGGAGTCAAATCCTCCACTCATTCGAGTTTTCTAGGAAGAAAGCTTCAGAAACCTGAGAAAACATGATATTTCTTTCTGTAAACATGACATTGGATGCATTTGCCGAACAGGAAGATTGTGCTTTTCTCCAAAACCACTTTCACGGTGATTTTTGTTAAATTTCACCCGAAATCCACAACAATTTGTCCAGATATTCCTGGATGAAACCAAAGATATCCGGTGATTTTTAGCTGTCTCAATCCCAGATACTGCTACAGCCTCTGTGTGTGTTTGTGTTTTCTGGACATTCTCTATGGACTTTAAGGTTTTGAATGCATTTTAGCAGGACCCTTTTTGTTTTCTGCTGCCAAACGCTAATTGGTTCCACCTGGAGTCAAATCCTCCACACATTCGAGTTTTCTAGGAAGAAAGCTTCAGAAACCTGAGAAAACATGATATTTCTTTCTGTAAACATGACATTGGATGCATTTGCCGAACAGGAAGATTGTGCTTTTCTCCAAAACCACTTTCACAGTGATTTTTTGGTTAAATTTCACTTCAAATCTACAACAATTTGTTCAGATACTCCTGGATGAAAACAAAACTATCTGATGATTTTTAGCTCTCAATCCCAGATCTTGGTACAGCCTCTGTGTGTGTTTGTGTTTTCTGGACATTCTCTATGGACTTTACGGTTTTGAATGCATTTTAGCATGTAAGGTTTTGTTTTTAGCTGCCAAACGCTAATTGGTTCCACCTGGAGTCAAATCCTCCACTCATTCGAGTTTTCTAGGAAGAAAGCTTCTGAAACCTGAGAAAACATGATATTTCTTTCTGTAAACATGACATTGGATGCATTTGCCGAACAGGAAGATTGTGCTTTTCTCCAAAACCACTTTCACGGTGATTTTTGTTAAATTTCACCCGAAATCCACAACAATTTGTCCAGATACTCCTGGATGAAAACAAAACTATTTGGCGTGATGTGGCTATCTAAATCCCAGATCTTGGTACAGCCTCTGTGTGTGTTTGTGTTTTCTGGACATTCTCTATGGACTTTACGGTTTTGAATGCATTTTAGCATGTAAGGTTTTGTTTTTAGCTGCCAAACGCTTATTGGTTCCACCTGGAGTCAAATCCTCCACACATTCGAGTTTTCTAGGAAGAAAGCTTCAGAAACCTGAGAAAACATGATATTTCTTTCTGTAAACATGACATTGGATGCATTTGCCGAACAGGAAGATTGTGCTTTTCCCCAAAACCACTTTCACGGTGATTTTTTGGTTAAATTTCACCCGAAATCCACAACAATTTGTCCAGATACTCCTGGATGAAAACAAAATTATCTGGTGATATTTAGCTATCTCAAACCCAGATCTTGCTACAGCCTCTGTGTGTGTTTGTGTTTTCTGGACATTCTCTATGGACTTTAAGGTTTTGAATGCATTTTAGCATGTAAGTTTTGTTTTCAGCTGGCAAACGCTAATTGGTTCCACCTGGAGTCAAATCCTCCACACATTCGAGTTTTCTAGGAAGAAAGCTTCAGAAACCTGAGAAAACATGATATTTTTTCTGTAAACATGACATTGGATGCATTTGACGAAACAGGAAGATTGTGCTTTTCCCCAAAACCACTTTCACGGTGATTTTTTGGTTAAATTTCACCCGAAATCCACAACAATTTGTCCAGATACTCCTGGATGAAAACAAAATTATCTGGTGATATTTAGCTATCTCAAACCCAGATCTTGCTACAGCCTCTGTGTGTGTTTGTGTTTTCTGGACATTCTCTATGGACTTTACGGTTTTGAATGCATTTTAGCATGTAAGGCTTTGTTTTCAGGTGGCAAACGCTAATTGGTTCCACCTGGAGTCAAATCCTCCACACATTCGAGTTTTCTAGGAAGAAAGCTCCAGAAACCTGAGAAAACATGATATTTCTTTCTGTAAACATGACATTGGATGCATTTGCCAATCAGGAAGATTGTGCTTTTCTCCAAAACCACTTTCACGGTGATTTTTTGGTTAAATTTCACCCGAAATCCACAACAATTTGTCCAGATACTCCTGGATGAAAACAAAATTATCTGGTGATTTTTAGCTATCTCAATCCCAGATCTTGCTACAGCCTCTGTGTTTGTTTGTGTTTTCTGGACATTCTCTATGGACTTTACGGTTTTGAATGCATTTTAGCAGGACCTTTTTTGTTTTCTGCTGGCAAACGCTAATTGGTTCCACCTGGAGTCAAATCCTCCACACATTCGAGTTTTCTAGGAAGAAAGCTTCAGAAACCTGAGAAAACATGATATTTCTTTCTGTAAACATGACATTGGATGCATTTGCCGAACAGGAAGATTGTGCTTTTCTCCAAAACTGCTTTCACGGTGATTTTTTGGTTAAATTTCACTTCAAAACTACAACAATTTGTCCAGATACTCCTGGATGAAAACAAAATTATCTGGTGATTTTTAGCTATCTCAATCCCAGATCTTGCTACAGCCTCTGTCTGTGTGTGTTTGTGTTTTCTGGACATTCTCTATGGACTTTATGGTTTTGAATGCATTTTAGCATGTAAGTTTTTGTTTTCTGCTGCCAAACGCTAATTGGTTCCACCTGGAGTCAAATCCTCCACACATTCGAGTTTTCTAGGAAGAAAGCTTCAGAAACCTGAGAAAACATGATATTTCTTTCTGTAAACATGACATTGGATTCACTTGCCAAACAGGAAGATTGTGCTTTTCTCCAAAACAACTTTCACGGTGATTTTTTGGTTAAATTTCACCTGAAATCCACAACAATTTGTCCAGATACTCCTGGATGAAAACAAAACTATTTGGTGGGTTGTGGCTATCTCAATCCCAGATCTTCCTTCAGCCTCTGTGTGTGTTTGTGTTTTCTGGACATTCTCTATGGACTTTAAGTTTTTGAATGCATTTTAGCATGTAAGGTTTTGTTTTTAGCTGCCAAACACTTATTGGTTCCACCTGGAGGAAAATACATCACACAATCGAGTTTTCTAGGAAGAAAGCTTCAGAAACCTGAGAAAACATGATATTTCTTTCTGTAAACATGACATTGGATGCATTTGCCGAACAGGAAGATTGTGCTTTTCTCCAAAACCACTTTCACGGTGATTTTTTGGTTAAATTTCACCCGAAATCCACAACAATTTGTCCAGATACTCCTAGATGAAAACAAGACTATCTGGTGATTTTTAGCTATCTCAATCCCAGATCTTGGTACAGCCTCTGTGTGTGTTTGTGTTTTCTGGACATTCTCTACGGACTTTACGGTTTTGAATGCATTTTAGCATGTAAGGTTTTGTTTTCAGCTGCCAAACGCTAATTGGTTCCACCTGGAGTCAAATCCTCCACACATTCGAGTTTTCTAGGAAGAAAGCTTCAGATACCTGAGAAAACATGATATTTCTTTCTGTAAACATGACATTGGATGCATTTGCCGAACAGGAAGATTGTGGTTTTCTCCAAAACCACTTTCATTGTGATTTTTTGGTTAAATTTCACTTCAAAACTACAACAATTTGTCCAGATACTCCTGGATGAAAACAAAATTATCTGGAGATTTTTAGCCATCTCAATCCCAGATCTTGCTACAGCCTCTGTGTGTGTTTGTGTTTTCTGGACATTCTCTATGGACTTTACGGTTTTGAATGCATTTTAGCATGTAAGGTTTTGTTTTCAGCTGGCAAACGCTAATTGGTTCCACCTGGAGTCAAATCCTCCACACATTCGAGTTTTCTAGGAAGAAAGCTTCAGAAACCTGAGAAAACATGATATTTCTTTCTGTAAACATGACATTGGATGCATTTGCCGAACAGGAAGATTGTGCTTTTCTCCAAAATATCTTTCAAGGTGATTTTTTGGTTAAATTTCACTTCAAAACTACAACAATTTGTCCAGATACTCCTGGATGAAAACAAAATTATCTGGAGATTTTTAGCCATCTCAATCCCAGATCTTGCTACAGCCTCTGTGTGTGTTTGTGTTTTCTGGACATTCTCTATGGACTTTACGGTTTTGAATGCATTTTAGCATGTAAGGTTTTGTTTTCAGGTGGCAAACGCTAATTGGTTCCACCTGGAGTCAAACCCTCCACACATTCGAGTTTTCTAGGAAGAAAGCTTCAGAAACCTGAGAAAACATGATATTTCTTTCTGTAAGCATGACATTGGATGCATTTGCCAATCAGGAAGATTGTGCTTTTTTCCAAAACCACGTTCACGGTGATTTTTTGGTTAAATTTCACCCGAAATCCACAACAATTTGTCCAGATACTCCTGGATGAAAACAAAATTATCTGGTGATTTTTAGCTATCTCAATCCCAGATCTTGCTACAGCCTCTGTGTGTGTTTGTGTTTTCTGGACATTCTCTATGGACTTTATGGTTTTGAATGCATTTTAGAATGTAAGTTTTTGTTTTCTGCTGCCAAACGCTAATTGGTTACACCTGGAGTCAAATCCTCCACACATTCGAGTTTTCTAGGAAGAAAGCTCCAGAAACCTGAGAAAACATGATATTTCTTTCTGTAAACATGACATTGGATGCATTTGCCGAACAGGAAGATTGTGCTTTTCTCCAAAACCACTTTCAAGGTGATTTTTTGGTTAAATTTCATTTCAAAACTACAACAATTTGTCCAGATACTCCTGGATGAAAACAAAACTATCTGGTGTGTTGTGGCTATCTCAATCCCAGATCTTGTACAGCCTCTGTGTTTGTGTTTTCTGGACATTCTCTATGGACTTTATGGTTTTGAATGCATTTTAGCCTGTAAGGTTTTGTTTTTAGCTGCCAAACGCTAATTGGTTCCACCTGGAGTCAAATCCTCCACACATTCGAGTTTTCTAGGAAGAAAGATTCAGAAACCTGAGAAAACATGATACTTCTTTCAGTAAACATGACATTGGATGCATTTGCTGAACAGGAAGATTGTGCTTTTCTCCAAAACCTCGTTCACGGTGATTTTTTGGTTAAATTTCACTTCAAAACTACAACAATTTGTCCAGATACTCCTGGATGAAAACAAAATTATCTGGTGATTTGTAGCTATCTCAATCCCAGATCGTGCTACAGCCTCTGTGTGTGTTTGTGTTTTCTGGACATTCTCTATGGACTTTACGGTTTTGAATGCATTTTAGCACGTAAGGTTTTGTTTTCAGCTGGCAAACGCTAATTGGTTCCACATGGAGTCAAATCCTCCACACATTCGAGTTTTCTAGGAAGAAAGCTTCATAAACCTGAGAAAACATGATATTTCTTTCTGTAAACATGACATTGGATGCATTTGCCGAACAGGAAGATTGTGCTTTTCTCCAAAACCGCTTTCACGGTGATTTTTTGGTTAAATTTCACTTCAAATCTACAACAATTTGTCCAGATACTCCTGGATGAAACCAAAACTATCTGGTGATTTTTAGCTATCTCAATCCCAGATACTGCTACAGCCTCTGTGTGTGTTTGTGTTTTCTGGACATTCTCTATGGACTTTCTGGTTTTGAATGCATTTTAGCATGTAAGGTTTTGTTTTTAGCTGCCAAACGCTAATTGGTTCCACCTGGAGTCAAATCCTCCACTCATTCGAGTTTTCTAGGAAGAAAGCTTCTGAAACCTGAGAAAACATGATATTTCTTTCTGTAAACATGACATTGGATGCATTTGCCGAACAGGAAGATTGTGCTTTTCTCCAAAACCACTTTCACGGTGATTTTTGTTAAATTTCACCCGAAATCCACAACAATTTGTCCAGATACTCCTGGATGAAAACAAAACTATTTGGCGTGATGTGGCTATCTAAATCCCAGATCTTGGTACAGCCTCTGTGTGTGTTTGTGTTTTCTGGACATTCTCTATGGACTTTACGGTTTTGAATGCATTTTAGCATGTAAGGTTTTGTTTTTAGCTGCCAAACGCTTATTGGTTCCACCTGGAGTCAAATCCTCCACACATTCGAGTTTTCTAGGAAGAAAGCTTCAGAAACCTGAGAAAACATGATATTTCTTTCTGTAAACATGACATTGGATGCATTTGCCGAACAGGAAGATTGTGCTTTTCCCCAAAACCACTTTCACGGTGATTTTTTGGTTAAATTTCACCCGAAATCCACAACAATTTGTCCAGATACTCCTGGATGAAAACAAAATTATCTGGTGATATTTAGCTATCTCAAACCCAGATCTTGCTACAGCCTCTGTGTGTGTTTGTGTTTTCTGGACATTCTCTATGGACTTTAAGGTTTTGAATGCATTTTAGCATGTAAGTTTTGTTTTCAGCTGGCAAACGCTAATTGGTTCCACCTGGAGTCAAATCCTCCACACATTCGAGTTTTCTAGGAAGAAAGCTTCAGAAACCTGAGAAAACATGATATTTTTTCTGTAAACATGACATTGGATGCATTTGACGAAACAGGAAGATTGTGCTTTTCCCCAAAACCACTTTCACGGTGATTTTTTGGTTAAATTTCACCCGAAATCCACAACAATTTGTCCAGATACTCCTGGATGAAAACAAAATTATCTGGTGATATTTAGCTATCTCAAACCCAGATCTTGCTACAGCCTCTGTGTGTGTTTGTGTTTTCTGGACATTCTCTATGGACTTTACGGTTTTGAATGCATTTTAGCATGTAAGGCTTTGTTTTCAGGTGGCAAACGCTAATTGGTTCCACCTGGAGTCAAATCCTCCACACATTCGAGTTTTCTAGGAAGAAAGCTCCAGAAACCTGAGAAAACATGATATTTCTTTCTGTAAACATGACATTGGATGCATTTGCCAATCAGGAAGATTGTGCTTTTCTCCAAAACCACTTTCACGGTGATTTTTTGGTTAAATTTCACCCGAAATCCACAACAATTTGTCCAGATACTCCTGGATGAAAACAAAATTATCTGGTGATTTTTAGCTATCTCAATCCCAGATCTTGCTACAGCCTCTGTGTTTGTTTGTGTTTTCTGGACATTCTCTATGGACTTTACGGTTTTGAATGCATTTTAGCAGGACCTTTTTTGTTTTCTGCTGGCAAACGCTAATTGGTTCCACCTGGAGTCAAATCCTCCACACATTCGAGTTTTCTAGGAAGAAAGCTTCAGAAACCTGAGAAAACATGATATTTCTTTCTGTAAACATGACATTGGATGCATTTGCCGAACAGGAAGATTGTGCTTTTCTCCAAAACTGCTTTCACGGTGATTTTTTGGTTAAATTTCACTTCAAAACTACAACAATTTGTCCAGATACTCCTGGATGAAAACAAAATTATCTGGTGATTTTTAGCTATCTCAATCCCAGATCTTGCTACAGCCTCTGTCTGTGTGTGTTTGTGTTTTCTGGACATTCTCTATGGACTTTATGGTTTTGAATGCATTTTAGCATGTAAGTTTTTGTTTTCTGCTGCCAAACGCTAATTGGTTCCACCTGGAGTCAAATCCTCCACACATTCGAGTTTTCTAGGAAGAAAGCTTCAGAAACCTGAGAAAACATGATATTTCTTTCTGTAAACATGACATTGGATTCACTTGCCAAACAGGAAGATTGTGCTTTTCTCCAAAACAACTTTCACGGTGATTTTTTGGTTAAATTTCACCTGAAATCCACAACAATTTGTCCAGATACTCCTGGATGAAAACAAAACTATTTGGTGGGTTGTGGCTATCTCAATCCCAGATCTTCCTTCAGCCTCTGTGTGTGTTTGTGTTTTCTGGACATTCTCTATGGACTTTAAGTTTTTGAATGCATTTTAGCATGTAAGGTTTTGTTTTTAGCTGCCAAACACTTATTGGTTCCACCTGGAGGAAAATACATCACACAATCGAGTTTTCTAGGAAGAAAGCTTCAGAAACCTGAGAAAACATGATATTTCTTTCTGTAAACATGACATTGGATGCATTTGCCGAACAGGAAGATTGTGCTTTTCTCCAAAACCACTTTCACGGTGATTTTTTGGTTAAATTTCACCCGAAATCCACAACAATTTGTCCAGATACTCCTAGATGAAAACAAGACTATCTGGTGATTTTTAGCTATCTCAATCCCAGATCTTGGTACAGCCTCTGTGTGTGTTTGTGTTTTCTGGACATTCTCTACGGACTTTACGGTTTTGAATGCATTTTAGCATGTAAGGTTTTGTTTTCAGCTGCCAAACGCTAATTGGTTCCACCTGGAGTCAAATCCTCCACACATTCGAGTTTTCTAGGAAGAAAGCTTCAGATACCTGAGAAAACATGATATTTCTTTCTGTAAACATGACATTGGATGCATTTGCCGAACAGGAAGATTGTGGTTTTCTCCAAAACCACTTTCATTGTGATTTTTTGGTTAAATTTCACTTCAAAACTACAACAATTTGTCCAGATACTCCTGGATGAAAACAAAATTATCTGGAGATTTTTAGCCATCTCAATCCCAGATCTTGCTACAGCCTCTGTGTGTGTTTGTGTTTTCTGGACATTCTCTATGGACTTTACGGTTTTGAATGCATTTTAGCATGTAAGGTTTTGTTTTCAGCTGGCAAACGCTAATTGGTTCCACCTGGAGTCAAATCCTCCACACATTCGAGTTTTCTAGGAAGAAAGCTTCAGAAACCTGAGAAAACATGATATTTCTTTCTGTAAACATGACATTGGATGCATTTGCCGAACAGGAAGATTGTGCTTTTCTCCAAAATATCTTTCAAGGTGATTTTTTGGTTAAATTTCACTTCAAAACTACAACAATTTGTCCAGATACTCCTGGATGAAAACAAAATTATCTGGAGATTTTTAGCCATCTCAATCCCAGATCTTGCTACAGCCTCTGTGTGTGTTTGTGTTTTCTGGACATTCTCTATGGACTTTACGGTTTTGAATGCATTTTAGCATGTAAGGTTTTGTTTTCAGGTGGCAAACGCTAATTGGTTCCACCTGGAGTCAAACCCTCCACACATTCGAGTTTTCTAGGAAGAAAGCTTCAGAAACCTGAGAAAACATGATATTTCTTTCTGTAAGCATGACATTGGATGCATTTGCCAATCAGGAAGATTGTGCTTTTTTCCAAAACCACGTTCACGGTGATTTTTTGGTTAAATTTCACCCGAAATCCACAACAATTTGTCCAGATACTCCTGGATGAAAACAAAATTATCTGGTGATTTTTAGCTATCTCAATCCCAGATCTTGCTACAGCCTCTGTGTGTGTTTGTGTTTTCTGGACATTCTCTATGGACTTTATGGTTTTGAATGCATTTTAGAATGTAAGTTTTTGTTTTCTGCTGCCAAACGCTAATTGGTTACACCTGGAGTCAAATCCTCCACACATTCGAGTTTTCTAGGAAGAAAGCTCCAGAAACCTGAGAAAACATGATATTTCTTTCTGTAAACATGACATTGGATGCATTTGCCGAACAGGAAGATTGTGCTTTTCTCCAAAACCACTTTCAAGGTGATTTTTTGGTTAAATTTCATTTCAAAACTACAACAATTTGTCCAGATACTCCTGGATGAAAACAAAACTATCTGGTGTGTTGTGGCTATCTCAATCCCAGATCTTGTACAGCCTCTGTGTTTGTGTTTTCTGGACATTCTCTATGGACTTTATGGTTTTGAATGCATTTTAGCCTGTAAGGTTTTGTTTTTAGCTGCCAAACGCTAATTGGTTCCACCTGGAGTCAAATCCTCCACACATTCGAGTTTTCTAGGAAGAAAGATTCAGAAACCTGAGAAAACATGATACTTCTTTCAGTAAACATGACATTGGATGCATTTGCTGAACAGGAAGATTGTGCTTTTCTCCAAAACCTCGTTCACGGTGATTTTTTGGTTAAATTTCACTTCAAAACTACAACAATTTGTCCAGATACTCCTGGATGAAAACAAAATTATCTGGTGATTTGTAGCTATCTCAATCCCAGATCGTGCTACAGCCTCTGTGTGTGTTTGTGTTTTCTGGACATTCTCTATGGACTTTACGGTTTTGAATGCATTTTAGCACGTAAGGTTTTGTTTTCAGCTGGCAAACGCTAATTGGTTCCACATGGAGTCAAATCCTCCACACATTCGAGTTTTCTAGGAAGAAAGCTTCATAAACCTGAGAAAACATGATATTTCTTTCTGTAAACATGACATTGGATGCATTTGCCGAACAGGAAGATTGTGCTTTTCTCCAAAACCGCTTTCACGGTGATTTTTTGGTTAAATTTCACTTCAAATCTACAACAATTTGTCCAGATACTCCTGGATGAAACCAAAACTATCTGGTGATTTTTAGCTATCTCAATCCCAGATACTGCTACAGCCTCTGTGTGTGTTTGTGTTTTCTGGACATTCTCTATGGACTTTCTGGTTTTGAATGCATTTTAGCATGTAAGGTTTTGTTTTTAGCTGCCAAACGCTAATTGGTTCCACCTGGAGTCAAATCCTCCACTCATTCGAGTTTTCTAGGAAGAAAGCTTCTGAAACCTGAGAAAACATGATATTTCTTTCTGTAAACATGACATTGGATGCATTTGCCGAACAGGAAGATTGTGCTTTTCTCCAAAACCACTTTCACGGTGATTTTTGTTAAATTTCACCCGAAATCCACAACAATTTTTTTTTTTATTTTTTTTTTTATTTTTTTATTTTTATTTTTTGACAGGCAGAGTGGACAGTGAGAGAGAGAGACAGAGAGAAAGGTCTTCCTTTGCCGTTGGTTCACCCTCCAATGGCCGCCGCGGCCGGCGCGCTGCGGCCGGCGCACCGCGCTGATCCGATGGCAGGAGCCAGGAGCCAGGTGCTTTTCCTGGTCTCCCATGGGGTGCAGGGCCCAAGCACCTGGGCCATCCTCCACTGCACTCCCTGGCCACAGCAGAGGGCTGGCCTGGAAGAGGGGCAACCGGGACAGAATCCGGCGCCCCGACCGGGACTAGAACCCGGTGTGCCGGCGCCGCTAGGCGGAGGATTAGCCTAGTGAGCCGCGGCGCCGGCCCGAAATCCACAACAATTTGTCCAGATACTCCTGGATGAAACAAAAGATATCTGGTGATTTTTAGCTGTCTCAATCCCAGATACTGCTACAGCCTCTGTGTGTGTTTGTGTTTTCTGGACATTCTCTATGGACTTTACGGTTTTGAATGCATTTTAGCATGTAAGGTTTTGTTTTTAGCTGCCAAACGCTAATTGGTTCCACCTGGAGTCAAATCCTCCACTCATTCGAGTTTTCTAGGAAGAAAGCTTCTGAAACCTGAGAAAACATGATATTTCTTTCTGTAAACATGACATTGGATGCATTTGCCGAACAGGAAGATTGTGCTTTTCTCCAAAACCACTTTCACGGTGATTTTTGTTAAATTTCACCCGAAATCCACAACAATTTGTCCAGATACTCCTGGATGAAAACAAAACTATTTGGGGTGATGTGGCTATCTAAATCCCAGATCTTGGTACAGCCTCTGTGTGTGTTTGTGTTTTCTGGACATTCTCTATGGACTTTACAGTTTTGAATGCATTTTAGCATGTAAGGTTTTGTTTTTAGCTGCCAAACGCTAATTGGTTCCACCTGGAGTCAAATCCTCCACTCATTCGAGTTTTCTAGGAAGAAAGCTTCTGAAACCTGAGAAAACATGATATTTCTTTCTGTAAACATGACATTGGATGCATTTGCCGAACAGGAAGATTGTGCTTTTCTCCAAAACCACTTTCACGGTGATTTTTGGGTTAAATTTCACCCGAAATCCAAAATAATTTGTCCAGATACTCCTGGATGAAAACAAAACTATCTGGTGATTTTTTAGCTCTCAATCCCAGATCTTGGTACAGCCTCTGTGTGTGTTTGTGTTTTCTGGACATTCTCTATGGACTTTACGGTTTTGAATGCATTTTAGCATGTAAGGTTTTGTTTTTAGCTGCCAAACGCTAATTGGTTCCACCTGGAGTCAAATACTCCACACATTCGAGTTTTCTAGGAAGAAAGCTTCAGAAACCTGAGAAAACATGATATTTCTTTCTGTAAACATGACATTGGATGCATTTGCCGAACAGGAAGATTGTGCTTTTCTCCAAAACCACTTTCACGGTGATTTTTTGGTTAAATTTCACTTCAAATCTACAACAATTTGTCCAGATACTCCTGGATGAAACCAAAGATATCTGGTGATTTTTAGCTGTCTCAATCCCAGATACTGCTACAGCCTCTGTGTGTGTTTGTGTTTTCTGGACATTCTCTATGGACTTTAAGGTTTTGAATGCATTTTAGCATGTAAGGTTTTGTTTTTAGCTGCCAAACGCTAATTGGTTCCACCTGGAGTGAAATCCTCCACTCATTCGAGTTTTCTAGGAAGAAAGCTTAGGAAACCTGAGAAAACATGATATTTCTTTCTGTAAACATGACATTGGATGCATTTGCCGAACAGGAAGATTGTGCTTTTCTCCAAAACCACTTTCACGGTGATTTTTTGGTTAAATTTCACTTCAATTCTACAACAATTTGTCCAGATACTCCTGGATGAAACCAAAGATATCTGGTGATTTTTAGCTGTCTCAATCCCAGATACTGCTACAGCCTCTGTGTATGTTTGTGTTTTCTGGACATTCTCTATGGACTTTAAGGTTTTGAATGCATTTTAGCAGGACCCTTTTTGTTTTCTGCTGGCAAACGCTAATTGGTTCCACCTGGAGTCAAATCCTCCACACATTCGAGTTTTCTAGGAAGAAAGCTTCAGAAACCTGAGAAAACATGATATTTCTTTCTGTAAACATGACATTGGATGCATTTGCCGAACAGGAAGATTGTGCTTTTCTCCAAAACCACTTTCACGGTGATTTTTGGTTAAATTTCACCCGAAATCCACATGTATTTGTCCAGATACTCCTGGATGAAAACAAAACTATCTGGTGATTTTTAGCTCTCAATCCCAGATCTTGGTACAGCCTCTGTGTGTGTTTGTGTTTTCTGGACATTCTCTATGGACTTTACGGTTTTGAATGCATTTTAGCATGTAAGGTTTTGTTTTTAGCTGCCAAACGCTTATTGGTTCCACCTGGAGTCAAATCCTCCACTCATTCGAGTTTTCTAGGAAGAAAGCTTCTGAAACCTGAGAAAACATGATATTTCTTTCTGTAAACATGACATTGGATGCATTTGCCGAACAGGAAGATTGTGCTTTTCTCCAAAACCACTTTCACGGTGATTTTTGTTAAATTTCACCCGAAATCCACAACAATTTGTCCAGATACTCCTGGATGAAAACAAAACTATTTGGTGTGATGTGGCTATCTAAATCCCAGATCTTGGTACAGCCTCTGTGTGTGTTTGTGTTTTCTGGACATTCTCTATGGACTTTACGGTTTTGAATGCATTTTAGCATGTAAGGTTTTGTTTTCAGCTGCCAAACGCTTATTGGTTCCACCTGGAGTCAAATCCTCCACTCATTCGAGTTTTCTAGGAAGAAAGCTTCTGAAACCTGAGAAAACATGATATTTCTTTCTGTAAACATGACATTGGATGCATTTGCCGAACAGGAAGATTGTGCTTTTCTCCAAAACCACTTTCACAGTGATTTTTGTTAAATTTCACCCGAAATCCACAACAATTTGTCCAGATACTCCTGGATGAAAACAGAACTATTTGGTGTGATGTGGCTATCTAAATCCCAGATCTTGGTACAGCCTCTGTGTGTGTTTGTGTTTTCTGGACATTCTCTATGGACTTTACGGTTTTGAATGCATTTTAGCATGTAAGGTTTTGTTTTTAGCTGCCAAACGCTTATTGGTTCCACCTGGAGTCAAATCCTCCACTCATTCGAGTTTTCTAGGAAGAAAGCTTCTGAAACCTGAGAAAACATGATATTTCTTTCTGTAAACATGACATTGGATGCATTTGCTGAACAGGAAGATTGTGCTTTTCTCCAAAACCACTTTCACGGTGATTTTTGGGTTAAATTTCACCCGAAATCCAAAATAATTTGTCCAGATACTCCTGGATGAAAACAAAACTATCTGGTGATTTTTAGCTCTCAATCCCAGATCTTGGTACAGCCTCTGTGTGTGTTTGTGTTTTCTGGACATTCTCTATGGACTTTACGGTTTTGAATGCATTTTAGCATCTAAGGTTTTGTTTTTAGCTGCCAAACGCTAATTGGTTCCACCTGGAGTCAAATACTCCACACATTCGAGTTTTCTAGGAAGAAAGCTTCAGAAACCTGAGAAAACATGATATTTCTTTCTGTAAACATGACATTGGATGCATTTGCCGAACAGGAAGATTGTGCTTTTCTCCAAAACCACTTTCACGGTGATTTTTTGGTTAAATTTCACTTCAAATCCACAACAATTTGTCCAGATACTCCTGGATGAAACCAAAGATATCTAGTGATTTTTAGCTGTCTCAATCCCAGATACTGCTACAGCCTCTGTGTGTGTTTGTGTTTTCTGGACATTCTCTATGGACTTTAAGGTTTTGAATGCATTTTAGCAGGACCTTTTTTGTTTTCTGCTGGCAAACGCTAATTGGTTCCACCTGGAGTCAAATCCTCCACACATTCGAGTTTTCTAGGAAGAAAGCTTCAGAAACCTGAGAAAACATGATATTTCTTTCTGTAAACATGACATTGGATGCATTTGCCGAACAGGAAGATTGTGCTTTTCTCCAAAACCGCTTTCACGGTGATTTTTTGGTTAAATTTCACCCGAAATCCACAACAATTTGTCCAGATACTCCTGGATGAAAACAAAACTATCTGGTGATTTTTAGCTCTCAATCCCAGATCTTGGTACAGCCTCTGTGTGTGTTTGTGTTTTCTGGACATTCTCTATGGACTTTACGGTTTTGAATGCATTTTAGCATGTAAGGTTTTGTTTTTAGCTGCCAAACGCTAATTGGTTCCACCTGGAGTCAAATCCTCCACTCATTCGAGTTTTCTAGGAAGAAAGCTTCTGAAACCTGAGAAAACATGATATTTCTTTCTGTAAACATGACATTGGATGCATTTGCCGAACAGGAAGATTGTGCTTTTCTCCAAAACCACTTTCACGGTGATTTTTGTTAAATTTCACCCGAAATCCACAACAATTTGTCCAGATACTCCTGGATGAAAACAAAACTATTTGGTGTGATGTGGCTATCTAAATCCCAGATCTTGGTACAGCCTCTGTGTGTGTTTGTGTTTTCTGGACATTCTCTATGGAATTTACGGTTTGAATGCATTTTAGCATGTAAGGTTTTGTTTTCAGCTGGCAAACGCTTATTGGTTCCACCTGGAGTCAAATCCTCCACTCATTCGAGTTTTCTAGGAAGAAAGCTTCTGAAACCTGAGAAAACATGATATTTCTTTCTGTAAACATGACATTGGATGCATTTGCCGAACAGGAAGATTGTGCTTTTCTCCAAAACCACTTTCACGGTGATTTTTTGGTTAAATTTCACTTCAATTCTACAACAACTTGTCCAGATACTCCTGGATGAAACCAAAGATATCTGGTGATTTTTAGCTGTCTCAATCCCAGATACTGCTACAGCCTCTGTGTATGTTTGTGTTTTCTGGACATTCTCTATGGACTTTAAGGTTTTGAATGCATTTTAGCAGGACCCTTTTTGTTTTCTGCTGGCAAACGCTAATTTGTTCCACCTGGAGTCAAATCCTCCACACATTCGAGTTTTCTAGGAAGAAAGCTTCTGAAACCTGAGAAAACATGATATTTCTTTCTGTAAACATGACATTGGATGCATTTGCCGAACAGGAAGATTGTGCTTTTCTCCAAAACCACTTTCACGGTGATTTTTGTTAAATTTCACCCGAAATCCACAACAATTTGTCCAGATACTCCTGGATGAAAACAAAACTATTTGGGGTGATGTGGCTATCTAAATCCCAGATCTTGGTACAGCCTCTGTGTGTGTTTGTGTTTTCTGGACATTCTCTATGGACTTTACGGTTTTGAATGCATTTTAGCATGTAAGGTTTTGTTTTTAGCTGCCAAACGCTTATTGGTTCCACCTGGAGTCAAATCCTCCACTCATTCGAGTTTTCTAGGAAGAAAGCTTCTGAAACCTGAGAAAACATGATATTTCTTTCTGTAAACATGACATTGGATGCATTTGCCGAACAGGAAGATTGTGCTTTTCTCCAAAACCACTTTCACGGTGATTTTTTCGTTAAATTTCACTTCAAATCTACAACAATTTGTCCAGATACTCCTGGATGAAACCAAAGATATCTGGTGATTTTTAGCTGTCTCAATCCCAGATACTGCTACAGCCTCTGTGTGTGTTTGTGTTTTCTGGACATTCTCTATGGACTTTAAGGTTTTGAATGCATTTTAGCAGGACCCTTTTTGTTTTCTGCTGGCAAACGCTAATTGGTTCCACCTGGAGTCAAATACTCCACACATTCGAGTTTTCTAGGAAGAAAGCTTCAGAAACCTGAGAAAACATGATATTTCTTTCTGTAAACATGACATTGGATGCATTTGCCGAACAGGAAGATTGTGCTTTTCTCCAAAACCACTTTCACGGTGATTTTTTGGTTAAATTTCACTTCAAATCTACAACAATTTGTCCAGATACTCCTGGATGAAACCAAAGATATCTGGTGATTTTTAGCTGTTTCAATCCCAGATACTGCTACAGCCTCTGTGTGTGTTTGTGTTTTCTGGACATTCTCTATGGACTTTAAGGTTTTGAATGCATTTTAGCATGTAAGGTTTTGTTTTTAGCTGCCAAACGCTAATTGGTTCCACCTGGAGTCAAATCCTCCACTCATTCGAGTTTTCTAGGAAGAAAGCTTCTGAAACCTGAGAAAACATGATATTTCTTTCTGTAAACATGACATTGGATGCATTTGCCGAACAGGAAGATTGTGCTTTTCTCCAAAACCACTTTCACGGTGATTTTTGTTAAATTTCACCCGAAATACACAACAATTTGTCCAGATACTCCTGGATGAAAACAAAACTATTTGGGGTGATGTGGCTATCTAAATCCCAGATCTTGGTACAGCCTCTGTGTGTGTTTGTGTTTTCTGGACATTCTCTATGGACTTTACGGTTTTGAATGCACTTTAGCATGTAAGGTTTTGTTTTTAGCTGCCAAACGCTTATTGGTTCCACCTGGAGTCAAATACTCCACACATTCGAGTTTTCTAGGAAGAAAGCTTCATAAACCTGAGAAAACATGATATTTCTTTCTGTAAACATGACATTGGATGCATTTGCCGAACAGGAAGATTGTGCTTTTCTCCAAAACCACTTTCACGGTGATTTTTGGGTTAAATTTCACCCGAAATCCAAAATAATTTGTCCAGATACTCCTGGATGAAAACAAAACTATCTGGTGATTTTTAGCTCTCAGTCCCACATCTTGGTACAGCCTCTGTGTGTGTTTGTGTTTTCTGGACATTCTCTATGGACTTTACGGTTTTGAATGCATTTTAGCATGTAAGGTTTTGTTTTTAGCTGCCAAACGCTAATTGGTTCCACCTGGAGTCAAATCCTCCACTCATTCGAGTTTTCTAGGAAGAAAGCTTCTGAAACCTGAGAAAACATGATATTTCTTTCTGTAAACATGACATTGGATGCATTTGCCGAACAGGAAGATTGTGCTTTTCTCCAAAACCACTTTCACGGTGATTTTTTGGTTAAATTTCACTTCAATTCTACAACAATTTGTCCAGATACTCCTGGATGAAACCAAAGATATCTGGTGATTTTTAGCTGTCTCAATCCCAGATACTGCTACAGCCTCTGTGTATGTTTGTGTTTTCTGGACATTCTCTATGGACTTTAAGGTTTTGAATGCATTTTAGCAGGACCCTTTTTGTTTTCTGCTGGCAAACGCTAATTGGTTCCACCTGGAGTCAAATCCTCCACACATTCGAGTTTTCTAGGAAGAAAGCTTCAGAAACCTGAGAAAACATAATATTTCTTTCTGTAAACATGACATTGGATGCATTTGCCGAACAGGAAGATTGTGCTTTTCTCCAAAACCACTTTCACGGTGATTTTTTGGTTAAATTTCACAGGAAATCCAAAATAATTTGTCCAGATACTCCTGGATGAAAACAAAACTATCTGGTGATTTTTAGCTCTCAATCCCAGATCTTGGTACAGCCTCTGTGTGTGTTTGTGTTTTCTGGACATTCTCTATGGACTTTAAGGTTTTGAATGCATTTTAGCAGGACCCTTTTTGTTTTCTGCTGGCAAACGCTAATTGGTTCCACCTGGAGTCAAATCCTCCACACATTCGAGTTTTCTAGGAAGAAAGCTTCTGAAACCTGAGAAAACATGATATTTCTTTCTGTAAACATGACATTGGATGCATTTGCCGAACAGGAAGATTGTGCTTTTCTCCAAAACCACTTTCACGGTGATTTTTGTTAAATTTCACCCGAAATCCACAACAATTTGTCCAGATACTCCTGGATGAAAACAAAACTATTTGGGGTGATGTGGCTATCTAAATCCCAGATCTTGGTACAGCCTCTGTGTGTGTTTGTGTTTTCTGGACATTCTCTATGGACTTTACGGTTTTGAATGCATTTTAGCATCTAAGGTTTTGTTTTTAGCTGCCAAACGCTAATTGGTTCCACCTGGAGTCAAATACTCCACACATTCGAGTTTTCTAGGAAGAAAGCTTCAGAAACCTGAGAAAACATGATATTTCTTTCTGTAAACATGGCATTGGATGCATTTGCCGAACAGGAAGATTGTGCTTTTCTCCAAAACCACTTTCACGGTGATTTTTGTTAAATTTCACCCGAAATCCACAACAATTTGTCCAGATACTCCTGGATGAAAACAGAACTATTTGGTGTGATGTGGCTATCTAAATCCCAGATCTTGGTACAGCCTCTGTGTGTGTTTGTGTTTTCTGGACATTCTCTATGGACTTTACGGTTTTGAATGCATTTTAGCATGTAAGGTTTTGTTTTTAGCTGCCCAACGCTTATTGGTTCCACCTGGAGTCAAATCCTCCACTCATTCGAGTTTTCTAGGAAGAAAGCTTCTGAAACCTGAGAAAACATGATATTTCTTTCTGTAAACATGACATTGGATGCATTTGCCGAACAGGAAGATTGTGCTTTTCTCCAAAACCACTTTCACAGTGATTTTTGGGTTAAATTTCACCCGAAATCCAAAATAATTTGTCCAGATACTCCTGGATGAAAACAAAACTATCTGGTGATTTTTAGCTCTCAATCCCAGATCTTGGTACAGCCTCTGTGTGTGTTTGTGTTTTCTGGACATTCTCTATGGACTTTACGGTTTTGAATGCATTTTAGCATCTAAGGTTTTGTTTTTAGCTGCCAAACGCTAATTGGTTCCACCTGGAGTCAAATACTCCACACATTCGAGTTTTCTAGGAAGAAAGCTTCAGAAACCTGAGAAAACATGATATTTCTTTCTGTAAACATGACATTGGATGCATTTGCCGAACAGGAAGATTGTGCTTTTCTCCAAAACCACTTTCACGGTGATTTTTTCGTTAAATTTCACTTCAAATCCACAACAATTTGTCCAGATACTCCTGGATGAAAACAAAACTATCTGGTGATTTTTAGCTCTCAATCCCAGATCTTGGTACAGCCTCTGTGTGTGTTTGTGTTTTCTGGACATTCTCTATGGACTTTAAGGTTTTGAATGCATTTTAGCAGGACCCTTTTTGTTTTCTGCTGGCAAACGCTAATTGGTTCCACCTGGAGTCAAATCCTCCACACATTCGAGTTTTCTAGGAAGAAAGCTTCAGAAACCTGAGAAAACATGATATTTCTTTCTGTAAACATGACATTGGATGCATTTGCCGAACAGGAAGATTGTGCTTTTCTCCAAAACAACTTTCACGGTGATTTTTGGGTTAAATTTCACCCGAAATCCAAAATAATTTGTCCAGATACTCCTGGATGAAAACAAAACTATCTGGTGATTTTTAGCTCTCAATCCCAGATCTTGGTACAGCCTCTGTGTGTGTTTGTGTTTTCTGGACATTCTCTATGGACTTTACGGTTTTGAATGCATTTTAGCATGTAAGGTTTTGTTTTTAGCTGCCAAACGCTAATTGGTTCCACCTGGAGTCAAATCCTCCACTCATTCGAGTTTTCTAGGAAGAAAGCTTCAGAAACCTGAGAAAACATGATATTTCTTTCTGTAAACATGACATTGGATGCATTTGCCGAACAGGAAGATTGTGCTTTTCTCCAAAACCACTTTCACGGTGATTTTTGTTAAATTTCACCCGAAATCCACAACAATTTGTCCAGATACTCCTGGATGAAAACAAAACTATTTGGTGTGATGTGGCTATCTAAATCCCAGATCTTGGTACAGCCTCTGTGTGTGTTTGTGTTTTCTGGACATTCTCTATGGACTTTACGGTTTTGAATGCATTTTAGCATGTAAGGTTTTGTTTTTAGCTGCCAAACGCTTATTGGTTCCACCTGGAGTCAAATCCTCCACTCATTCGAGTTTTCTAGGAAGAAAGCTTCAGAAACCTGAGAAAACATGATATTTCTTTCTGTAAACATGACATTGGATGCATTTGCCGAACAGGAAGATTGTGCTTTTCTCCAAAACCACTTTCACGGTGATTTTTGGGTTAAATTTCACCCGAAATCCAAAATAATTTGTCCAGATACTCCTGGATGAAACCAAAACTATCTGGTGATTTTTAGCTCTCAATCCCAGATCTTGGTACAGCCTCTGTGTGTGTTTGTGTTTTCTGGACATTCTCTATGGACTTTACGGTTTTGAATGCATTTTAGCATCTAAGGTTTTGTTTTTAGCTGCCAAACGCTAATTGGTTCCACCTGGAGTCAAATACTCCACACATTCGAGTTTTCTAGGAAGAAAGCTTCAGAAACCTGAGAAAACATGATATTTCTTTCTGTAAACATGACATTGGATGCATTTGCCGAACAGGAAGATTGTGCTTTTCTCCAAAACCACTTTCACGGTGATTTTTTCGTTAAATTTCACTTCAAATCCACAACAATTTGTCCAGATACTCCTGGATGAAACCAAAGATATCTGGTGATTTTTAGCTGTCTCAATCCCAGATACTGCTACAGCCTCTGTGTGTGTTTGTGTTTTCTGGACATTCTCTATGGACTTTAAGGTTTTGAATGCATTTTAGCAGGACCCTTTTTGTTTTCTGCTGGCAAACGCTAATTGGTTCCACCTGGAGTCAAATCCTCCACACATTCGAGTTTTCTAGGAAGAAAGCTTCAGAAACCTGAGAAAACATGATATTTCTTTCTGTAAACATGACATTGGATGCATTTGCCGAACAGGAAGATTGTGCTTTTCTCCAAAACCACTTTCACGGTGATTTTTGGGTTAAATTTCACCCGAAATCCAAAATAATTTGTCCAGATACTCCTGGATGAAACCAAAACTATCTGGTGATTTTTAGCTCTCAATCCCAGATCTTGGTACAGCCTCTGTGTGTGTTTGTGTTTTCTGGACATTCTCTATGGACTTTACGGTTTTGAATGCATTTTAGCATCTAAGGTTTTGTTTTTAGCTGCCAAACGCTAATTGGTTCCACCTGGAGTCAAATACTCCACACATTCGAGTTTTCTAGGAAGAAAGCTTCAGAAACCTGAGAAAACATGATATTTCTTTCTGTAAACATGACATTGGATGCATTTCCCGAACAGGAAGATTGTGCTTTTCTCCAAAACCACTTTCACGGTGATTTTTTCGTTAAATTTCACTTCAAATCCACAACAATTTGTCCAGATACTCCTGGATGAAACCAAAGATATCTGGTGATTTTTAGCTGTCTCAATCCCAGATACTGCTACAGCCTCTGTGTGTGTTTGTGTTTTCTGGACATTCTCTATGGACTTTAAGGTTTTGAATGCATTTTAGCAGGACCCTTTTTGTTTTCTGCTGGCAAACGCTAATTGGTTCCACCTGGAGTCAAATCCTCCACACATTCGAGTTTTCTAGGAAGAAAGCTTCAGAAACCTGAGAAAACATGATATTTCTTTCTGTAAACATGACATTGGATGCATTTGCCGAACAGGAAGATTGTGCTTTTCTCCAAAACCACTTTCACGGTGATTTTTGGGTTAAATTTCACCCGAAATCCACAACAATTTGTCCAGATACTCCTGGATGAAAACAAAACTATTTGGTGTGATGTGGCTATCTAAATCCCAGATCTTGGTACAGCCTCTGTGTGTGTTTGTGTTTTCTGGACATTCTCTATGGACTTTACGGTTTTGAATGCATTTTAGCATGTAAGGTTTTGTTTTTAGCTGCCAAACGCTTATTGGTTCCACCTGGAGTCAAATCCTCCACTCATTCGAGTTTTCTAGGAAGAAAGCTTCAGAAACCTGAGAAAACATGATATTTCTTTCTGTAAACATGACATTGGATGCATTTGCCGAACAGGAAGATTGTGCTTTTCTCCAAAACCACTTTCACGGTGATTTTTGTTAAATTTCACCCGAAATCCACAACAATTTGTCCAGATACTCCTGGATGAAAACAAAACTATTTGGGGTGATGTGGCTATCTAAATCCCAGATCTTGGTACAGCCTCTGTGTGTGTTGGTGTTTTCTGGACATTCTCTATGGACTTTACGGTTTTGAATGCATTTTAGCATGTAAGGTTTTGTTTTTAGCTGCCAAACGCTTATTGGTTCCACCTGGAGTCAAATCCTCCACTCATTCGAGTTTTCTAGGAAGAAAGCTTCAGAAACCTGAGAAAACATGATATTTCTTTCTGTAAACATGACATTGGATGCATTTGCCGAACAGGAAGATTGTGCTTTTCTCCAAAACCACTTTCACGGTGATTTTTGGGTTAAATTTCACCCGAAATCCAAAATAATTTGTCCAGATACTCCTGGATGAAAACAAAACTATCTGGTGATTTTTAGCTCTCAATCCCAGATCTTGGTACAGCCTCTGTGTGTGTTTGTGTTTTCTGGACATTCTCTATGGACTTTAAGGTTTTGAATGCATTTTAGCAGGACCCTTTTTGTTTTCTGCTGCCAAACGCTAATTGGTTCCACCTGGAGTCAAATCCTCCACACATTCGAGTTTTCTAGGAAGAAAGCTTCAGAAACCTGAGAAAACATGATATTTCTTTCTGTAAACATGACATTGGATGCATTTGCCGAACAGGAAGATTGTGCTTTTCTCCAAAACCACTTTCACGGTGATTTTTGGGTTAAATTTCACCCGAAATCCAAAATAATTTGTCCAGATACTCCTGGATGAAAACAAAACTATCTGGTGATTTTTAGCTCTCAATCCCAGATCTTGGTACAGCCTCTGTGTGTGTTTGTGTTTTCTGGACATTCTCTATGGACTTTACGGTTTTGAATGCATTTTAGCATCTAAGGTTTTGTTTTCTGCTGGCAAACGCTAATTGGTTCCACCTGGAGTCAAATACTCCACACATTCGAGTTTTCTAGGAAGAAAGCTTCAGAAACCTGAGAAAACATGATATTTCTTTCTGTAAACATGACATTGGATGCATTTGCCGAACAGGAAGATTGTGCTTTTCTCCAAAACCACTTTCACGGTGATTTTTTGGTTAAATTTCACTTCAAATCCACAACAATTTGTCCAGATACTCCTGGATGAAACCAAAGATATCTGGTGATTTTTAGCTGTCTCAATCCCAGATACTGCTACAGCCTCTGTGTGTGTTTGTGTTTTCTGGACATTCTCTATGGACTTTAAGGTTTTGAATGCATTTTAGCAGGACCTTTTTTGTTTTCTGCTGGCAAACGCTAATTGGTTCCACCTGGAGTCAAATCCTCCACACATTCGAGTTTTCTAGGAAGAAAGCTTCAGAAACCTGAGAAAACATGATATTTCTTTCTGTGAACATGACATTGGATGCATTTGCCGAACAGGAAGATTGTGCTTTTCTCCAAAACCGCTTTCACGGTGATTTTTTGGTTAAATTTCACCCGAAATCCACAACAATTTGTCCAGATACTCCTGGATGAAAACAAAACTATCTGGTGATTTTTAGCTCTCAATCCCAGATCTTGGTACAGCCTCTGTGTGTGTTTGTGTTTTCTGGACATTCTCTATGGACTTTACGGTTTTGAATGCATTTTAGCATGTAAGGTTTTGTTTTCAGCTGGCAAACGCTTATTGGTTCCACCTGGAGTCAAATCCTCCACACATTCGAGTTTTCTAGGAAGAAAGCTACTGAAACCTGAGAAAACATGATATTTCTTTCTGTAAACATGACATTGGATGCATTTGCTGAACAGGAAGATTGTGCTTTTCTCCAAAACCACTTTCACGGTGATTTTTGTTAAATTTCACCCGAAATCCACAACAATTTGTCCAGATACTCCTGGATGAAAACAAAACTATTTGGTGTGATGTGGCTATCTAAATCCCAGATCTTGGTACAGCCTCTGTGTGTGTTTGTGTTTTCTGGACATTCTCTATGGACTTTACGGTTTTGAATGCATTTTAGCATGTAAGGTTTTGTTTTTAGCTGCCAAACGCTTATTGGTTCCACCTGGAGTCAAATCCTCCACTCATTCGAGTTTTCTAGGAAGAAAGCTTCAGAAACCTGGGAAAACATGATATTTCTTTCTGTAAACATGACATTGGATGCATTTGCCGAACAGGAAGATTGTGCTTTTCTCCAAAACCACTTTCACGGTGATTTTTGGGTTAAATTTCACCCGAAATCCAAAATAATTTGTCCAGATACTCCTGGATGAAAACAAAACTATCTGGTGATTTTTAGCTCTCAATCCCAGATCTTGGTACAGCCTCTGTGTGTGTTTGTGTTTTCTGGACATTCTCTATGGACTTTACGGTTTTGAATGCATTTTAGCATGTAAGGTTTTGTTTTTAGCTGCCAAACGCTAATTGGTTCCACCTGGAGTCAAATACTCCACACATTCGAGTTTTCTAGGAAGAAAGCTTCAGAAACCTGAGAAAACATGATATTTCTTTCTGTAAACATGACATTGGATGCATTTGCCGAACAGGAAGATTGTGCTTTTCTCCAAAACCACTTTCACGGTGATTTTTTGGTTAAATTTCACTTCAAATCCACAACAATTTGTCCAGATACTCCTGGATGAAACCAAAGATATCTGGTGATTTTTAGCTGTCTCAATCCCAGATACTGCTACAGCCTCTGTGTGTGTTTGTGTTTTCTGGACATTCTCTATGGACTTTAAGGTTTTGAATGCATTTTAGCAGGACCTTTTTTGTTTTCTGCTGGCAAACGCTAATTGGTTCCACCTGGAGTCAAATCCTCCACACATTCGAGTTTTCTAGGAAGAAAGCTTCAGAAACCTGAGAAAACATGATATTTCTTTCTGTGAACATGACATTGGATGCATTTGCCGAACAGGAAGATTGTGCTTTTCTCCAAAACCGCTTTCACGGTGATTTTTTGGTTAAATTTCACCCGAAATCCACAACAATTTGTCCAGATACTCCTGGATGAAAACAAAACTATCTGGTGATTTTTAGCTCTCAATCCCAGATCTTGGTACAGCCTCTGTGTGTGTTTGTGTTTTCTGGACATTCTCTATGGACTTTACGGTTTTGAATGCATTTTAGCATGTAAGGTTTTGTTTTCAGCTGGCAAACGCTTATTGGTTCCACCTGGAGTCAAATCCTCCACACATTCGAGTTTTCTAGGAAGAAAGCTACTGAAACCTGAGAAAACATGATATTTCTTTCTGTAAACATGACATTGGATGCATTTGCTGAACAGGAAGATTGTGCTTTTCTCCAAAACCACTTTCACGGTGATTTTTGTTAAATTTCACCCGAAATCCACAACAATTTGTCCAGATACTCCTGGATGAAAACAAAACTATTTGGTGTGATGTGGCTATCTAAATCCCAGATCTTGGTACAGCCTCTGTGTGTGTTTGTGTTTTCTGGACATTCTCTATGGACTTTACGGTTTTGAATGCATTTTAGCATGTAAGGTTTTGTTTTTAGCTGCCAAACGCTTATTGGTTCCACCTGGAGTCAAATCCTCCACTCATTCGAGTTTTCTAGGAAGAAAGCTTCAGAAACCTGGGAAAACATGATATTTCTTTCTGTAAACATGACATTGGATGCATTTGCCGAACAGGAAGATTGTGCTTTTCTCCAAAACCACTTTCACGGTGATTTTTGGGTTAAATTTCACCCGAAATCCAAAATAATTTGTCCAGATACTCCTGGATGAAAACAAAACTATCTGGTGATTTTTAGCTCTCAATCCCAGATCTTGGTACAGCCTCTGTGTGTGTTTGTGTTTTCTGGACATTCTCTATGGACTTTACGGTTTTGAATGCATTTTAGCATGTAAGGTTTTGTTTTTAGCTGCCAAACGCTAATTGGTTCCACCTGGAGTCAAATACTCCACACATTCGAGTTTTCTAGGAAGAAAGCTTCAGAAACCTGAGAAAACATGATATTTCTTTCTGTAAACATGACATTGGATGCATTTGCCGAACAGGAAGATTGTGCTTTTCTCCAAAACCACTTTCACGGTGATTTTTTGGTTAAATTTCACTTCAAATCCACAACAATTTGTCCAGATACTCCTGGATGAAACCAAAGATATCTGGTGATTTTTAGCTGTCTCAATCCCAGATACTGCTACAGCCTCTGTGTGTGTTGGTGTTTTCTGGACATTCTCTATGGACTTTAAGGTTTTGAATGCATTTTAGCAGGACCTTTTTTGTTTTCTGCTGGCAAACGCTAATTGGTTCCACCTGGAGTCAAATCCTCCACACATTCGAGTTTTCTAGGAAGAAAGCTTCAGAAACCTGAGAAAACATGATATTTCTTTCTGTGAACATGACATTGGATGCATTTGCCAAACAGGAAGATTGTGCTTTTCTCCAAAACCGCTTTCACGGTGATTTTTTGGTTAAATTTCACCCGAAATCCACAACAATTTGTCCAGATACTCCTGGATGAAAACAAAACTATCTGGTGATTTTTAGCTCTCAATCCCAGATCTTGGTACAGCCTCTGTGTGTGTTTGTGTTTTCTGGACATTCTCTATGGACTTTACGGTTTTGAATGCATTTTAGCATGTAAGGTTTTGTTTTCAGCTGGCAAACGCTTATTGGTTCCACCTGGAGTCAAATCCTCCACACATTCGAGTTTTCTAGGAAGAAAGCTTCTGAAACCTGAGAAAACATGATATTTCTTTCTGTAAACATGACATTGGATGCATTTGCCGAACAGGAAGATTGTGCTTTTCTCCAAAACCACTTTCACGGTGATTTTTGTTAAATTTCACCCGAAATCCACAACAATTTGTCCAGATACTCCTGGATGAAAACAAAACTATTTGGTGTGATGTGGCTATCTAAATCCCAGATCTTGGTACAGCCTCTGTGTGTGTTTGTGTTTTCTGGACATTCTCTATGGACTTTACGGTTTTGAATGCATTTTAGCATGTAAGGTTTTGTTTTTAGCTGCCAAACACTTATTGGTTCCACCTGGAGTCAAATCCTCCACTCATTCGAGTTTTCTAGGAAGAAAGCTTCTGAAACCTGAGAAAACATGATATTTCTTTCTGTAAACATGACATTGGATGCATTTGCCGAACAGGAAGATTGTGCTTTTCTCCAAAACCACTTTCACGGTGATTTTTGGGTTAAATTTCACCCGAAATCCAAAATAATTTGTCCAGATACTCCTGGATGAAAACAAAACTATCTGGTGATTTTTAGCTCTCAATCCCAGATCTTGGTACAGCCTCTGTGTGTGTTTGTGTTTTCTGGACATTCTCTATGGACTTTACGGTTTTGAATGCATTTTAGCATCTAAGGTTTTGTTTTTAGCTGCCAAACGCTAATTGGTTCCACCTGGAGTCAAATCCTCCACACATTCGAGTTTTCTAGGAAGAAAGCTTCAGAAACCTGAGAAAACATGATATTTCTTTCTGTAAACATGACATTGGATGCATTTGCCGAACAGGAAGATTGTGCTTTTCTCCAAAACCACTTTCACGGTGATTTTTTGGTTAAATTTCACTTCAAATCCACAACAAATTGTCCAGATACTCCTGGATGAAACCAAAGATATCTGGTGATTTTTAGCTGTCTCAATCCCAGATACTGCTACAGCCTCTGTGTGTGTTTGTGTTTTCTGGACATTCTCTATGGACTTTAAGGTTTTGAATGCATTTTAGCAGGACCTTTTTTGTTTTCTGCTGGCAAACGCTAATTGGTTCCACCTGGAGTCAAATCCTCCACACATTCGAGTTTTCTAGGAAGAAAGCTTCAGAAACCTGAGAAAACATGATATTTCTTTCTGTGAACATGACATTGGATGCATTTGCCGAACAGGAAGATTGTGCTTTTCTCCAAAACCGCTTCCACGGTGATTTTTTGGTTAAATTTCACCCGAAATCCACAACAATTTGTCCAGATACTCCTGGATGAAAACAAAACTATCTGGTGATTTTTAGCTCTCAATCCCAGATCTTGGTACAGCCTCTGTGTGTGTTTGTGTTTTCTGGACATTCTCTATGGACTTTACGGTTTTGAATGCATTTTAGCATGTAAGGTTTTGTTTTTAGCTGCCAAACGCTAATTGGTTCCACCTGGAGTCAAATCCTCCACTCATTCGAGTTTTCTAGGAAGAAAGCTTCTGAAACCTGAGAAAACATGATATTTCTTTCTGTAAACATGACATTGGATGCATTTGCCGAACAGGAAGATTGTGCTTTTCTCCAAAACCACTTTCACGGTGATTTTTGTTAAATTTCACCCGAAATCCACAACAATTTGTCCAGATACTCCTGGATGAAACCAAAGATATCTGGTGATTTTTAGCTATCTCAATCCCAGATACTGCTACAGCCTCTGTGTATGTTTGTGTTTTCTGGACATTCTCTATGGACTTTAAGGTTTTGAATGCATTTTAGCATGTAAGGTTTTGTTTTTAGCTGCCAAACGCTAATTGGTTCCACCTGGAGTCAAATCCTCCACTCATTCGAGTTTTCTAGGAAGAAAGCTTCTGAAACCTGAGAAAACATGATATTTCTTTCTGTAAACATGACATTGGATGCATTTGCCGAACAGGAAGATTGTGCTTTTCTCCAAAACCACTTTCACGGTGATTTTTGTTAAATTTCACCCGAAATCCACAACAATTTGTCCAAATACTCCTGGATGAAAACAAAACTATTTGGTGTGATGTGGCTATCTCAATCCCAGATCTTGCTACAGCCTCTGTGTGTGTTTGTGTTTTCTGGACATTCTCTATGGACTTTACGGTTTTGAATGCATTTTAGCATGTAAGGTTTTGTTTTTAGCTGCCAAACGCTTATTGGTTCCACCTGGAGTCAAATCCTCCACACATTCGAGTTTTCTAGGAAGAAAGCTTCAGAAACCTGAGAAAACATGATATTTCTTTCTGTAAACATGACATTGGATGCATTTGCCGAACAGGAAGATTGTGCTTTTCTCCAAAACCACTTTCACGGTGATTTTTTGGTTAAATTTCACCCGAAATCCAAAATAATTTGTCCAGATACTCCTGGATGAAAACAAAACTATCTGGTGATTTTTAGCTCTCAATCCCAGATGTTGGTACAGCCTCTGTGTGTGTTTGTGTTTTCTGGACATTCTCTATGGACTTTACGGTTTTGAATGCATTTTAGCATGTAAGGTTTTGTTTTTAGCTGCCAAATGCTAATTGGTTCCACCTGGAGTCAAATACTCCACACATTCGAGTTTTCTAGGAAGAAAGCTTCAGAAACCTGAGAAAACATGATATTTCTTTCTGTAAACATGACATTGGATGCATTTGCCGAACAGGAAGATTGTGCTTTTCTCCAAAACCACTTTCACGGTGATTTTTTGGTTAAATTTCACTTCAAATCTACAACAATTTGTCCAGATACTCCTGGATGAAACCAAAACTATCTGGTGATTTTTAGCTGTCTCAATCCCAGATACTGCTACAGCCTCTGTGTGTGTTTGTGTTTTCTGGACATTCTCTATGGACTTTAAGGTTTTGAATGCATTTTAGCAGGACCCTTTTTGTTTTCTGCTGGCAAACGCTAATTGGTTCCACCTGGAGTCAAATCCTCCACACATTCGAGTTTTCTAGGAAGAAAGCTTCAGAAACCTGAGAAAACATGATATTTCTTTCTGTGAACATGACATTGGATGCATTTGCCAAACAGGAAGATTGTGCTTTTCTCCAAAACCGCTTTCACGGTGATTTTTTGGTTAAATTTCACCCGAAATCCACAACAATTTGTCCAGATACTCCTGGATGAAAACAAAACTATCTGGTGATTTTTAGCTCTCAATCCCATATCTTGGTACAGCCTCTGTGTGTGTTTGTGTTTTCTGGACATTCTCTATAGACTTTACGGTTTTGAATGCATTTTAGCATGTAAGGTTTTGTTTTTTGCTGCCAAACGCTAATTGGTTCCACCTGGAGACAAATCCTCCACTCATTCGAGTTTTCTAGGAAGAAAGCTTCTGAAACCTGAGAAAACATGATATTTCTTTCTGTAAACATGACATTGGATGCATTTGCCGAACAGGAAGATTGTGCTTTTCTCCAAAACCACTTTCACGGTGATTTTTGTTAAATTTCACTTCAAATCCACAACAATTTGTCCAGATACTCCTGGATGAAACCAAAGATATCTGGTGATTTTTAGCTATCTCAATCCCAGATGCTGCTACAGCCTCTGTGTGTGTTTGTGTTTTCTGGACATTCTCTATGGACTTTACGGTTTTGAATGCATTTTAGCATGTAAGGTTTTGTTTTTAGCTGCCAAACGCTAATTGGTTCCACCTGGAGTCAAATCCTCCACACATTCGAGTTTTCTAGGAAGAAAGCTTCATAAACCTGAGAAAACATGATATTTCTTTCTGTAAACATGACATTGGATGCATTTGCCGAACAGGAAGATTGTGCTTTTCTCCAAAACCACTTTCACGGTGATTTTTCGGTTAAATTTCACTTCAAATCTACAACAATTTGTCTAGATACACCTTGATGAAACCAAAGATATCTGGTGATTTTTAGCTGTCTCAATCCCAGATACTGCCACAGCCTCTGTGTGTGTTGGTGTTTTCTGGACATTCTCTATGGACTTTACGGTTTTGAATGCATTTTAGCATGTAAGGTTTTGTTTTTAGCTGCCAAACGCTTATTGGTTCCACCTGGAGTCAAATCCTCCACACATTCGAGTTTTCTAGGAAGAAAGCTTCAGAAACCTGAGAAAACATGATATTTCTTTCTGTAAACATGACATTGGATGCATTTGCCGAACAGGAAGATTGTGCTTTTCTCCAAAACAACTTTCACGGTGATTTTTGGGTTAAATTTCACCCGAAATCCAAAATAATTTGTCCAGATACTCCTGGATGAAAACAAAACTATCTGGTGATTTTTAGCTCTCAATCCCATATCTTGGTACAGCCTCTGTGTGTGTTTGTGTTTTCTGGACATTCTCTATGGACTTTACGGTTTTGAATGCATTTTAGCATGTAAGGTTTTGTTTTTAGCTGCCAAACGCTAATTGGTTCCACCTGGAGTCAAATCCTCCACTCATTCGAGTTTTCTAGGAAGAAAGCTTCTGAAACCTGAGAAAACTTGATATTTCTTTCTGTAAACATGACATTGGATGCATTTGCCGAACAGGAAGATTGTGCTTTTCTCCAAAACCACTTTCACGGTGATTTTTTGGTTAAATTTCACTTCAAATCTACAACAATTTGTCCAGATACTCCTGGATGAAACCAAAGATATCTGGTGATTTTTAGCTGTCTCAATCCCAGATACTGCTACAGCCTCTGTGTGTGTTTGTGTTTTCTGGACATTCTCTATGGACTTTAAGGTTTTGAATGCATTTTAGCAGGACCCTTTTTGTTTTCTGCTGGCAAACGCTAATTGGTTCCACCTGGAGTCAAATCCTCCACACATTCGAGTTTTCTAGGAAGAAAGCTTCAGAAACCTGAGAAAACATGATATTTCTTTCTGTGAACATGACATTGGATGCATTTGCCAAACAGGAAGATTGTGCTTTTCTCCAAAACCGCTTTCACGGAGATTTTTTGGTTAAATTTCACCCGAAATCCACAACAATTTGTCCAGATACTCCTGGATGAAAACAAAACTATCTGGTGATTTTTAGCTCTCAATCCCAGATCTTGGTACAGCCTCTGTGTGTGTTTGTGTTTTCTGGACATTCTCTATGGACTTTACGGTTTTGAATGCATTTTAGCATGTAAGGTTTTGTTTTTAGCTGCCAAACGCTAATTGGTTCCACCTGGAGTCAAATCCTCCACACATTCGAGTTTTCTAGGAAGAAAGCTTCATAAACCTGAGAAAACATGATATTTCTTTCTGTAAACATGACATTGGATGCATTTGCCGAACAGGAAGATTGTGCTTTTCTCCAAAACCACTTTCACGGTGATTTTTCGGTTAAATTTCACTTCAAATCTACAACAATTTGTCTAGATACTCCTGGATGAAACCAAAGATATCTGGTGATTTTTAGCTGTCTCAATCCCAGATACTGCCACAGCCTCTGTGTGTGTTTGTGTTTTCTGGACATTCTCTATGGACTTTACGGTTTTGAATGCATTTTAGCATGTAAGGTTTTGTTTTTAGCTGCCAAACGCTAATTGGTTCCACCTGGAGTCAAATCCTCCACTCATTCGAGTTTTCTAGGAAGAAAGCTTCTGAAACCTGAGAAAACATGATATTTCTTTCTGTAAACATGACATTGGATGCATTTGCCAAACAGGAAGATTGTGCTTTTCTCCAAAACCACTTTCACGGTGATTTTTGTTAAATTTCACCCGAAATTCACAACAATTTGTCCAGATACTCCTGGATGAAAACAAAACTATCTGGTGATTTTTAGCTCTCAATCCCATATCTTGGTACAGCCTCTGTGTGTGTTTGTGTTTTCTGGACATTCTCTATGGACTTTACGGTTTTGAATGCATTTTAGCATGTAAGGTTTTGTTTTTAGCTGCCAAACGCTAATTGGTTCCACCTGGAGTCCAATACTCCACACATTCGAGTTTTCTAGGAAGAAAGCTTCTGAAACCTGAGAAAACATGATATTTCTTTCTGTAAACATGACATTGGATGCATTTGCCGAACAGGAAGATTGTGCTTTTCTCCAAAACCGCTTTCACGGTGATTTTTTGGTTAAATTTCACTTCAAATCTACAACAATTTGTCCAGATACTCCTGGATGAAACCAAAGATATCTCGTGATTTTTAGCTGTCTCAATCCCAGATACTGCTACAGCCTCTGTGTGTGTTTGTGTTTTCTGGACATTCTCTATGGACTTTAAGGTTTTGAATGCATTTTAGCAGGACCCTTTTTGTTTTCTGCTGGCAAACGTTAATTGGTTCCACCTGGAGTCAAATCCTCCACACATTCGAGTTTTCTAGGAAGAAAGCTTCAGAAACCTGAGAAAACATGATATGTCTTTCTGTGAACATGACATTGGATGCATTTGCTGAACAGGAAGATTGTGCTTTTCTCCAAAACCGCTTTCACGGTGATTTTTTGGTTAAATTTCATCCGAAATCCACAACAATTTGTCCAGATACTCCTGGATGAAAACAAAACTATCTGGTGATTTTTAGCTCTCAATCCCATATCTTGGTACAGCCTCTGTGTGTGTTTGTGTTTTCTGGACATTCTCTATGGACTTTACGGTTTTGAATGCATTTTAGCATGTAAGGTTTTGTTTTTAGCTGCCAAACGCTAATTGGTTCCACCTGGAGTCAAATCCTCCACACATTCGAGTTTTCTAGGAAGAAAGCTTCAGAAACCTGAGAAAACATGATATGTCTTTCTGTGAACATGACATTGGATGCATTTGCCGAACAGGAAGATTGTGCTTTTCTCCAAAACCGCTTTCACGGTGATTTTTTGGTTAAATTTCATCCGAAATCCACAACAATTTGTCCAGATACTCCTGGATGAAAACAAAGATATCTGGTGATTTTTAGCTGTCTCAATCCCAGATACTGCTACAGCCTCTGTGTGTGTTGGTGTTTTCTGGACATTCTCTATGGACTTTAAGGTTTTGAATGCATTTTAGCAGGACCTTTTTTGTTTTCTGCTGGCAAACGCTAATTGGTTCCACCTGGAGTCAAATCCTCCACACATTCGAGTTTTCTAGGAAGAAAGCTTCAGAAACCTGAGAAAACATGATATTTCTTTCTGTGAACATGACATTGGATGCATTTGCCGAACAGGAAGATTGTGCTTTTCTCCAAAACCGCTTTCACGGTGATTTTTTGGTTAAATTTCACCCGAAATCCACAACAATTTGTCCAGATACTCCTGGATGAAAACAAAACTATCTGGTGATTTTTAGCTCTCAATCCCAGATCTTGGTACAGCCTCTGTGTGTGTTTGTGTTTTCTGGACATTCTCTATGGACTTTACGGTTTTGAATGCATTTTAGCATGTAAGGTTTTGTTTTCAGCTGGCAAACGCTTATTGGTTCCACCTGGAGTCAAATCCTCCACTCATTCGAGTTTTCTAGGAAGAAAGCTTCTGAAACCTGAGAAAACATGATATTTCTTTCTGTAAACATGACATTGGATGCATTTGCCGAACAGGAAGATTGTGCTTTTCTCCAAAACCACTTTCACGGTGATTTTTGTTAAATTTCACTTCAAATCCACAACAATTTGTCCAGATACTCCTGGATGAAAACAAAACTATTTGGGGTGATGTGGCTATCTAAATCCCAGATCTTGGTACAGCCTCTGTGTGTGTTTGTGTTTTCTGGACATTCTCTATGGACTTTACGGTTTTGAATGCATTTTAGCATGTAAGGTTTTGTTTTTAGCTGCCAAACACTTATTGGTTCCACCTGGAGTCAAATCCTCCACTCATTCGAGTTTTCTAGGAAGAAAGCTTCTGAAACCTGAGAAAACATGATATTTCTTTCTGTAAACATGACATTGGATGCATTTGCCGAACAGGAAGATTGTGCTTTTCTCCAAAACCACTTTCACGGTGATTTTTGGGTTAAATTTCACCCGAAATCCAAAATAATTTGTCCAGATACTCCTGGATGAAAACAAAACTATCTGGTGATTTTTAGCTCTCAATCCCAGATCTTGGTACAGCCTCTGTGTGTGTTTGTGTTTTCTGGACATTCTCTATGGACTTTACGGTTTTGAATGCATTTTAGCATGTAAGGTTTTGTTTTTAGCTGCCAAACACTTATTGGTTCCACCTGGAGTCAAATCCTCCACTCATTCGAGTTTTCTAGGAAGAAAGCTTCTGAAACCTGAGAAAACATGATATTTCTTTCTGTAAACATGACATTGGATGCATTTGCCGAACAGGAAGATTGTGCTTTTCTCCAAAACCACTTTCACGGTGATTTTTTGGTTAAATTTCACTTCAAATCCACAACAAATTGTCCAGATACTCCTGGATGAAACCAAAGATATCAGGTGATTTTTAGCTGTCTCAATCCCAGATACTGCTACAGCCTCTGTGTGTGTTTGTGTTTTCTGGACATTCTCTATGGACTTTAAGGTTTTGAATGCATTTTAGCAGGACCTTTTTTGTTTTCTGCTGGCAAACGCTAATTGGTTCCACCTGGAGTCAAATCCTCCACACATTCGAGTTTTCTAGGAAGAAAGCTTCAGAAACCTGAGAAAACATGATATTTCTTTCTGTGAACATGACATTGGATGCATTTGCCGAACAGGAAGATTGTGCTTTTCTCCAAAACCGCTTTCACGGTGATTTTTTGGTTAAATTTCACCCGAAATCCACAACAATTTGTCCAGATACTCCTGGATGAAAACAAAACTATCTGGTGATTTTTAGCTCTCAATCCCAGATCTTGGTACAGCCTCTGTGTGTGTTTGTGTTTTCTGGACATTCTCTATGGACTTTACGGTTTTGAATGCATTTTAGCATGTAAGGTTTTGTTTTTAGCTGCCAAACGCTAATTGGTTCCACCTGGAGTCAAATCCTCCACTCATTCGAGTTTTCTAGGAAGAAAGCTTCTGAAACCTGAGAAAACATGATATTTCTTTCTGTAAACATGACATTGGATGCATTTGCCGAACAGGAAGATTGTGCTTTTCTCCAAAACCACTTTCACGGTGATTTTTGTTAAATTTCACCCGAAATCCACAACAATTTGTCCAGATACTCCTGGATGAAAACAAAACTATTTGGGGTGATGTGGCTATCTAAATCCCAGATCTTGGTACAGCCTCTGTGTGTGTTTGTGTTTTCTGGACATTCTCTATGGACTTTACGGTTTTGAATGCATTTTAGCATGTAAGGTTTTGTTTTTAGCTTCCAAAAGCTTATTGGTTCCACCTGGAGTCAAATTCTCCACTCATTCGAGTTTTCTAGGAAGAAAGCTTCTGAAACCTGAGAAAACATGATATTTCTTTCTGTAAACATGACATTGGATGCATTTGCCGAACAGGAAGATTGTGCTTTTCTCCAAAACCACTTTCACGGTGATTTTTGGGTTAAATTTCACCCGAAATCCAAAATAATTTGTCCAGATACTCCTGGATGAAAACAAAACTATCTGGTGATTTTTAGCTCTCAATCCCAGATCTTGGTACAGCCTCTGTGTGTGTTTGTGTTTTCTGGACATTCTCTATGGACTTTACGGTTTTGAATGCATTTTAGCATGTAAGGTTTTGTTTTTAGCTGCCAAACGCTAATTGGTTCCACCTGGAGTCAAATCCTCCACTCATTCGAGTTTTCTAGGAAGAAAGCTTCTGAAACCTGAGAAAACATGATATTTCTTTCTGCAAACATGACATTGGATGCATTTGCCAAACAGGAAGATTGTGCTTTTCTCCAAAACCACTTTCACGGTGATTTTTTGGTTAAATTTCACTTCAAATCCACAACAATTTGTCCAGATACTCCTGGATGAAACCAAAGATATCTGGTGATTTTTAGCTGTCTCAATCCCAGATACTGCTACAGCCTCTGTGTGTGTTTGTGTTTTCTGGACATTCTCTATGGACTTTAAGGTTTTGAATGCATTTTAGCAGGACCTTTTTTGTTTTCTGCTGGCAAACGCTAATTGGTTCCACCTGGAGTCAAATCCTCCACACATTCGAGTTTTCTAGGAAGAAAGCTTCAGAAACCTGAGAAAACATGATATTTCTTTCTGTGAACATGACATTGGATGCATTTGCCGAACAGGAAGATTGTGCTTTTCTCCAAAACCGCTTTCACGGTGATTTTTTGGTTAAATTTCACCCGAAATCCACAACAATTTGTCCAGATACTCCTGGATGAAAACAAAACTATCTGGTGATTTTTAGCTCTCAATCCCAGATCTTGGTACAGCCTCTGTGTGTGTTTGTGTTTTCTGGACATTCTCTATGGACTTTACGGTTTTGAATGCATTTTAGCATGTAAGGTTTTGTTTTTAGCTGCCAAACGCTAATTGGTTCCACCTGGAGTCAAATCCTCCACACATTCGAGTTTTCTAGGAAGAAAGCTTCAGATACCTGAGAAAACATGATATTTCTTTCTGTAAACATGACATTGGATGCATTTGCCGAACAGGAAGATTGTGCTTTTCTCCAAAACCACTTTCACGGTGATTTTTGTTAAATTTCACTTCAAATCCACAACAATTTGTCCAGATACTCCTGGATGAAACCAAAGATATCTGGTGATTTTTAGCTATCACAATCCCAGATACTGCTACAGCCTCTGTGTATGTTTGTGTTTTCTGGACATTCTCTATGGACTTTACGGTTTTGAATGCATTTTAGCATGTAAGGTTTTGTTTTTAGCTGCCAAACGCTAATTGGTTCCACCTGGAGTCAAATCCTCCACTCATTCGAGTTTTCTAGGAAGAAAGCTTCTGAAACCTGAGAAAACATGATATTTCTTTCTGTAAACATGACATTGGATGCATTTGCCGAACAGGAAGATTGTGCTTTTCTCCAAAACCACTTTCACGGTGATTTTTGTTAAATTTCACCCGAAATCCACAACAATTTGTCCAAATACTCCTGGATGAAAACAAAACTATTTGGTGTGATGTGACTATCTCAATCCCAGATCTTGCTACAGCCTCTGTGTGTGTTTGTGTTTTCTGGACATTCTCTATGGACTTTACGGTTTTGAATGCATTTTAGCATGTAAGGTTTTGTTTTTAGCTGCCAAACGCTTATTGGTTCCACCTGGAGTCAAATCCTCCACACATTCGAGTTTTCTAGGAAGAAAGCTTCAGAAACCTGAGAAAACATGATATTTCTTTCTGTAAACATGACATTGGATGCATTTGCCGAACAGGAAGATTGTGCTTTTCTCCAAAACCACTTTCACGGTGATTTTTTGGTTAAATTTCACCCGAAATCCAAAATAATTTGTCCAGATACTCCTGGATGAAAACAAAACTATCTGGTGATTTTTAGCTCTCAATCCCAGATGTTGGTACAGCCTCTGTGTGTGTTTGTGTTTTCTGGACATTCTCTATGGACTTTACGGTTTTGAATGCATTTTAGCATGTAAGGTTTTGTTTTTAGCTGCCAAACGCTAATTGGTTCCACCTGGAGTCAAATACTCCACACATTCGAGTTTTCTAGGAAGAAAGCTTCAGAAACCTGAGAAAACATGATATTTCTTTCTGTAAACATGACATTGGATGCATTTGCCGAACAGGAAGATTGTGCTTTTCTCCAAAACCACTTTCACGGTGATTTTTTGGTTAAATTTCACTTCAAATCTACAACAATTTGTCCAGATACTCCTGGATGAAACCAAAACTATCTGGTGATTTTTAGCTGTCTCAATCCCAGATACTGCTACAGCCTCTGTGTGTGTTTGTGTTTTCTGGACATTCTCTATGGACTTTAAGGTTTTGAATGCATTTTAGCAGGACCCTTTTTGTTTTCTGCTGGCAAACGCTAATTGGTTCCACCTGGAGTCAAATCCTCCACACATTCGAGTTTTCTAGGAAGAAAGCTTCAGAAACCTGAGAAAACATGATATTTCTTTCTGTGAACATGACATTGGATGCATTTGCCAAACAGGAAGATTGTGCTTTTCTCCAAAACCGCTTTCACGGTGATTTTTTGGTTAAATTTCACCCGAAATCCACAACAATTTGTCCAGATACTCCTGGATGAAAACAAAACTATCTGGTGATTTTTAGCTCTCAATCCCATATCTTGGTACAGCCTCTGTGTGTGTTTGTGTTTTCTGGACATTCTCTATAGACTTTACGGTTTTGAATGCATTTTAGCATGTAAGGTTTTGTTTTTTGCTGCCAAACGCTAATTGGTTCCACCTGGAGTCAAATCCTCCACTCATTCGAGTTTTCTAGGAAGAAAGCTTCTGAAACCTGAGAAAACATGATATTTCTTTCTGTAAACATGACATTGGATGCATTTGCCGAACAGGAAGATTGTGCTTTTCTCCAAAACCACTTTCACGGTGATTTTTGTTAAATTTCACTTCAAATCCACAACAATTTGTCCAGATACTCCTGGATGAAACCAAAGATATCTGGTGATTTTTAGCTATCTCAATCCCAGATGCTGCTACAGCCTCTGTGTGTGTTTGTGTTTTCTGGACATTCTCTATGGACTTTACGGTTTTGAATGCATTTTAGCAGGACCCTTTTTGTTTTCTGCTGGCAAACGCTAATTGGTTCCACCTGGAGTCAAATCCTCCACACATTCGAGTTTTCTAGGAAGAAAGCTTCCGAAACCTGAGAAAACATGATATTTCTTTCTGTAAACATGACATTGGATGCATTTGCCGAACAGGAAGATTGTGCTTTTCTCCAAAACCACTTTCACGGTGATTTTTCGGTTAAATTTCACTTCAAATCTACAACAATTTGTCTAGATACACCTTGATGAAACTAAAGATATCTGGTGATTTTTAGCTGTCTCAATCCCAGATACTGCCACAGCCTCTGTGTGTGTTGGTGTTTTCTGGACATTCTCTATGGACTTTACGGTTTTGAATGCATTTTAGCATGTAAGGTTTTGTTTTTAGCTGCCAAACGCTTATTGGTTCCACCTGGAGTCAAATCCTCCCCACATTCGAGTTTTCTAGGAAGAAAGCTTCAGAAACCTGAGAAAACATGATATTTCTTTCTGTAAACATGACATTGGATGCATTTGCCGAACAGGAAGATTGTGCTTTTCTCCAAAACAACTTTCACGGTGATTTTTGGGTTAAATTTCACCCGAAATCCAAAATAATTTGTCCAGATACTCCTGGATGAAAACAAAACTATCTGGTGATTTTTAGCTCTCAATCCCATATCTTGGTACAGCCTCTGTGTGTGTTTGTGTTTTCTGGACATTCTCTATGGACTTTACGGTTTTGAATGCATTTTAGCATGTAAGGTTTTGTTTTTAGCTGCCAAACGCTAATTGGTTCCACCTGGAGTCAAATCCTCCACTCATTCGAGTTTTCTAGGAAGAAAGCTTCTGAAACCTGAGAAAACTTAATATTTCTTTCTGTAAACATGACATTGGATGCATTTGCCGAACAGGAAGATTGTGCTTTTCTCCAAAACCACTTTCACGGTGATTTTTTGGTTAAATTTCACTTCAAATCTACAACAATTTGTCCAGATACTCCTGGATGAAACCAAAGATATCTGGTGATTTTTAGCTGTCTCAATCCCAGATACTGCTACAGCCTCTGTGTGTGTTTGTGTTTTCTGGACATTCTCTATGGACTTTAAGGTTTTGAATGCATTTTAGCAGGACCCTTTTTGTTTTCTGCTGGCAAACGCTAATTGGTTCCACCTGGAGTCAAATCCTCCACACATTCGAGTTTTCTAGGAAGAAAGCTTCAGAAACCTGAGAAAACATGATATTTCTTTCTGTGAACATGACATTGGATGCATTTGCCAAACAGGAAGATTGTGCTTTTCTCCAAAACCGCTTTCACGGAGATTTTTTGGTTAAATTTCACCCGAAATCCACAACAATTTGTCCAGATACTCCTGGATGAAAACAAAACTATCTGGTGATTTTTAGCTCTCAATCCCAGATGTTGGTACAGCCTCTGTGTGTGTTTGTGTTTTCTGGACATTCTCTATGGACTTTACGGTTTTGAATGCATTTTAGCATGTAAGGTTTTGTTTTTAGCTGCCAAACGCTAATTGGTTCCACCTGGAGTCAAATCCTCCACACATTCGAGTTTTCTAGGAAGAAAGCTTCAGAAACCTGAGAAAACATGATATTTCTTTCTGTAAACATGACATTGGATGCATTTGCCGAACAGGAAGATTGTGCTTTTCTCCAAAACCACTTTCACGGTGATTTTTCGGTTAAATTTCACTTCAAATCTACAACAATTTTTCTAGATACTCCTGGATGAAACCAAAGATATCTGGTGATTTTTAGCTGTCTCAATCCCAGATACTGCCACAGCCTCTGTGTGTGTTTGTGTTTTCTGGACATTCTCTATGGACTTTACGGTTTTGAATGCATTTTAGCATGTAAGGTTTTGTTTTTAGCTGCCAAACGCTAATTGGTTCCACCTGGAGTCAAATCCTCCACTCATTCGAGTTTTCTAGGAAGAAAGCTTCTGAAACCTGAGAAAACATGATATTTCTTTCTGTAAACATGACATTGGATGCATTTGCCAAACAGGAAGATTGTGCTTTTCTCCAAAACCACTTTCACGGTGATTTTTGTTAAATTTCACCCGAAATTCACAACAATTTGTCCAGATACTCCTGGATGAAAACAAAACTATCTGGTGATTTTTAGCTCTCAATCCCATATCTTGGTACAGCCTCTGTGTGTGTTTGTGTTTTCTGGACATTCTCTATGGACTTTACGGTTTTGAATGCATTTTAGCATGTAAGGTTTTGTTTTTAGCTGCCAAACGCTAATTGGTTCCACCTGGAGTCCAATACTCCACACATTCGAGTTTTCTAGGAAGAAAGCTTCTGAAACCTGAGAAAACATGATATTTCTTTCTGTAAACATGACATTGGATGCATTTGCCGAACAGGAAGATTGTGCTTTTCTCCAAAACCGCTTTCACGGTGATTTTTTGGTTAAATTTCACTTCAAATCTACAACAATTTGTCCAGATACTCCTGGATGAAACCAAAGATATCTCGTGATTTTTAGCTGTCTCAATCCCAGATACTGCTACAGCCTCTGTGTGTGTTTGTGTTTTCTGGACATTCTCTATGGACTTTAAGGTTTTGAATGCATTTTAGCAGGACCCTTTTTGTTTTCTGCTGCAAACGTTAATTGGTTCCACCTGGAGTCAAATCCTCCACACATTCGAGTTTTCTAGGAAGAAAGCTTCAGAAACCTGAGAAAACATGATATGTCTTTCTGTGAACATGACATTGGATGCATTTGCCGAACAGGAAGATTGTGCTTTTCTCCAAAACCGCTTTCACGGTGATTTTTTGGTTAAATTTCATCCGAAATCCACAACAATTTGTCCAGATACTCCTGGATGAAAACAAAACTATCTGGTGATTTTTAGCTCTCAATCCCAGATCTTGGTACAGCCTCTGTGTGTGTTTGTGTTTTCTGGACATTCTCTATGGACTTTAAGTTTTTGAATGCATTTTAGCATGTAAGGTTTTGTTTTTATCTGCCAAACGCTATTTGGTTCCACCTGGAGTCAAATCCTCCACTCATTCGAGTTTTCTAGGAAGAAAGCTTCTGAAACCTGAGAAAACATGATATTTCTTTCTGTAAACATGACATTGGATGCATTTGCCGAACAGGAAGATTGTGCTTTTCTCCAAAACCACTTTCACGGTGATTTTTGTTAAATTTCACTTCAAATCCACAACAATTTGTCCAGATACTCCTGGATGAAACCAAAGATATCTGGTGATTTTTAGCTATCTCAATCCCAGATACTGCTACAGCCTCTGTGTGTGTTTGTGTTTTCTGGACATTCTCTATGGACTTTAAGGTTTTGAATGCATTTTAGCAGGACCCTTTTTGTTTTCTGCTGGCAAACGCTAATTGGTTCCACCTGGAGTCAAATCCTCCACACATTCGAGTTTTCTAGGAAGAAAGCTTCTGAAACCTGAGAAAACATGATATATCTTTCTGTGAACATGACATTGGATGCATTTGCCGAACACGAAGATTGTGCTTTTCTCCAAAACCGCTTTCACAGTGATTTTTTGGTTAAATTTCACCCGAAATCCACAACAATTTGTCCAGATACTCCTGGATGAAAACAAAACTATCTGGTGATTTTTAGCTCTCAATCCCAGATCTTGGTACAGCCTCTGTGTGTGTTTGTGTTTTCTGGACATTCTCTATGGACTTTACGGTTTTGAATGCATTTTAGCATGTAAGGTTTTGTTTTTAGCTGCCAAACGCTAATTGGTTCCACCTGGAGTCAAATCCTCCACTCATTCGAGTTTTCTAGGAAGAAAGCTTCTGAAACCTGAGAAAACATGATATTCCTTTCTGTAAACATGACATTGGATGCATTTGCCGAACAGGAAGATTGTGCTTTTCTCCAAAACCACTTTCACGGTGATTTTTGTTAAATTTCACCCGAAATCCACAACAATTTGTCCAGATACTCCTGGATGAAAACAAAACTATTTGGTGTGATGTGGCTATCTAAATCCCAGATCTTGGTACAGCCTCTGTGTGTGTTTGTGTTTTCTGGACATTCTCTATGGACTTTACGGTTTTGAATGCATTTTAGCATGTAAGGTTTTGTTTTTAGCTGCCAAACGCTAATTGGTTCCACCTGGAGTCAAATCCTCCACACATTCGAGTTTTCTAGGAAGAAAGCTTCAGAAACCTGAGAAAACATGATATTTCTTTCTGTAAACATGACATTGGATGTATTTGCCGAACAGGAAGATTGTGCTTTTCTCCAAAACAACTTTCACGGTGATTTTTTGGTTAAATTTCACTTCAAATCTACAACAATTTGTCCAGATACTACTGGATGAAACCAAAACTATCTGGTGATTTTTAGCTGTCTCAATCCCAGATACTGCTACAGCCTCTGTGTGTGTTTGTGTTTTCTGGACATTCTCTATGGACTTTACGGTTTTGAATGCATTTTAGCAGGACCCTTTTTGTTTTCTGCTGGCAAACGCTAATTGGTTCCACCTGGAGTCAAATCCTCCACACATTCGAGTTTTCTAGGAAGAAAGCTTCAGAAACCTGAGAAAACATGATATATCTTTCTGTAAACATGACATTGGATGCATTTGCCGAACAGGAAGATTGTGCTTTTCTCCAAAACCACTTTCACGGTGATTTTTTGGTTAAATTTCACCCGAAATCCACAACAATTTGTCCAGATACTCCTGGATGAAAACAAAACTATCTGGTGATTTTTAGCTCTCAATCCCAGATCTTGGTACAGCCTCTGTGTGTGTTTGTGTTTTCTGGACATTCTCTATGGACTTTACTGTTTTGAATGTATTTTAGCATGTAAGGTTTTGTTTTTAGCTGCCAAACGCTAATTGGTTCCACCTGGAGTCAAATCCTCCACTCATTCGAGTTTTCTAGGAAGAAAGCTTCTGAAACCTGAGAAAACATGATATTTCTTTCTGTAAACATGACATTGGATGCATTTGCCGAACAGGAAGATTGTGCTTTTCTCCAAAACCACTTCCACGGTGATTTTTGTTAAATTTCACTTCAAATCCACAACAATTTGTCCAGATACTCCTGGATGAAACCAAAGATATCTGGTGATTTTTAGCTATCTCAATCCCAGATCTTGCTACAGCCTCTGTGTGTGTTTGTGTTTTCTGGACATTCTCTATGGACTTTACAGTTTTGAATGCATTTTAGCAGGACCCTTTTTGTTTTCTGCTGGCAAACGCTAATTGGTTCCACCTGGAGTCAAATGCTCCACACATTCGAGTTTTCTAGGAAGAAAGCTCCAGAAACCTGAGAAAACATGATATTTCTTTCTGTAAACATGACATTGGATGCATTTGCCGAACAGGAAGATTGTGCTTTTACCCAAAACCACTTTCACGGCAATTTTTCGGTTAAATTTCACTTCAAATCTACAACAATTTGTCTAGATACTCCTGGATGAAACCAAAGATATCTGGTGATTTTTAGCTGTCTCAATCCCAGATACTGCCACAGCCTCTGTGTGTGTTTGTGTTTTCTGGACATTCTCTATGGACTTTACGGTTTTGAATGCATTTTAGCATGTAAGGTTTTGTTTTTAGCTTCCAAACGCTTATTGGTTCCAACTGGAGTCAAATTCTCCACTCATTCGAGTTTTCTAGGAAGAAAGCTTCATAAACCTGAGAAAACATGATATTTCTTTCTGTAAACATGACATTGGATGCATTTGCCGAACAGGAAGATTGTGCTTTTCTCCAAAACCACTTTCACGGTGATTTTTGGGTTAAATTTCACCCGAAATCCAAAATAATTTGTCCAGATACTCCTGGATGAAAACAAAACTATCTGGTGATTTTTAGCTCTCAATCCCAGATCTTGGTACAGCCTCTGTGTGTGTTTGTGTTTTCTGGACATTCTCTATGGACTTTACGGTTTTGAATGCATTTTAGCATGTAAGGTTTTGTTTTTAGCTGCCAAACGCTAATTGGTTCCACCTGGAGTCAAATACTCCACTCATTCGAGTTTTCTAGGAAGAAAGCTTCTGAAACCTGAGAAAACATGATATTTCTTTCTGCAAACATGACATTGGATGCATTTGCCAAACAGGAAGATTGTGCTTTTCTCCAAAACCACTTTCACGGTGATTTTTTGCTTAAATTTCACTTCAAATCCACAACAAATTGTCCAGATACTCCTGGATGAAACCAAAGATATCAGGTGATTTTTAGCTGTCTCAATCCCAGATACTGCTACAGCCTCTGTGTGTGTTTGTGTTTTCTGGACATTCTCTATGGACTTTAAGGTTTTGAATGCATTTTAGCAGGACCTTTTTTGTTTTCTGCTGGCAAACGCTAATTGGTTCCACCTGGAGTCAAATCCTCCACACATTCGAGTTTTCTAGGAAGAAAGCTTCAGAAACCTGAGAAAACATGATATTTCTTTCTGTGAACATGACATTGGATGCATTTGCCGAACAGGAAGATTGTGCTTTTCTCCAAAACCGCTTACACGGTGATTTTTTGGTTAAATTTCACCCGAAATCCACAACAATTTGTCCAGATACTCCTGGATGAAAACAAAACTATCTGGTGATTTTTAGCTCTCAATCCCAGATCTTGGTACAGCCTCTGTGTGTGTTTGTGTTTTCTGGACATTCTCTATGGACTTTACGGTTTTGAATGCATTTTAGCATGTAAGGTTTTGTTTTTAGCTGCCAAACGCTAATTGGTTCCACCTGGAGTCAAATCCTCCACTCATTCGAGTTTTCTAGGAAGAAAGCTTCTGAAACCTGAGAAAACATGATATTTCTTTCTGTAAACATGACATTGGATGCATTTGCCGAACAGGAAGATTGTGCTTTTCTCCAAAACCACTTTCACGGTGATTTTTGTTAAATTTCACTTCAAATCCACAACAATTTGTCCAGATACTCCTGGATGAAACCAAAGATATCTGGTGATTTTTAGCTATCTCAATCCCAGATACTGCTACAGCCTCTGTGTATGTTTGTGTTTTCTGGACATTCTCTATGGACTTTAAGGTTTTGAATGCATTTTAGCATGTAAGGTTTTGTTTTTAGCTGCCAAACGCTAATTGGTTCCACCTGGAGTCAAATCCTCCACTCATTCGAGTTTTCTAGGAAGAAAGCTTCTGAAACCTGAGAAAACATGATATTTCTTTCTGTAAACATGACATTGGATGCATTTGCCGAACAGGAAGATTGTGCTTTTCTCCAAAACCACTTTCACGGTGATTTTTGTTAAATTTCACCCGAAATCCACAACAATTTGTCCAAATACTCCTGGATGAAAACAAAACTATTTGGTGTGATGTGGCTATCTCAATCCCAGATCTTGCTACAGCCTCTGTGTGTGTTTGTGTTTTCTGGACATTCTCTATGGACTTTACGGTTTTGAATGCATTTTAGCATGTAAGGTTTTGTTTTTAGCTGCCAAACGCTTATTGGTTCCACCTGGAGTCAAATCCTCCACACATTCGAGTTTTCTAGGAAGAAAGCTTCAGAAACCTGAGAAAACATGATATTTCTTTCTGTAAACATGACATTGGATGCATTTGCCGAACAGGAAGATTGTGCTTTTCTCCAAAACCACTTTCACGGTGATTTTTTGGTTAAATTTCACCCGAAATCCAAAATAATTTGTCCAGATACTCCTGGATGAAAACAAAACTATCTGGTGATTTTTAGCTCTCAATCCCAGATGTTGGTACAGCCTCTGTGTGTGTTTGTGTTTTCTGGACATTCTCTATGGACTTTACGGTTTTGAATGCATTTTAGCATGTAAGGTTTTGTTTTTAGCTGCCAAATGCTAATTGGTTCCACCTGGAGTCAAATACTCCACACATTCGAGTTTTCTAGGAAGAAAGCTTCAGAAACCTGAGAAAACATGATATTTCTTTCTGTAAACATGACATTGGATGCATTTGCCGAACAGGAAGATTGTGCTTTTCTCCAAAACCACTTTCACGGTGATTTTTGTTAAATTTCACTTCAAATCCACAACAATTTGTCCAGATACTCCTGGATGAAACCAAAGATATCTGGTGATTTTTAGCTATCTCAATCCCAGATGCTGCTACAGCCTCTGTGTGTGTTTGTGTTTTCTGGACATTCTCTATGGACTTTACGGTTTTGAATGCATTTTAGCAGGACCCTTTTTGTTTTCTGCTGGCAAACGCTAATTGGTTCCACCTGGAGTCAAATCCTCCACACATTTGAGTTTTCTAGGAAGAAAGCTTCCGAAACCTGAGAAAACATGATATTTCTTTCTGTAAACATGACATTGGATGCATTTGCCGAACAGGAAGATTGTGCTTTTCTCCAAAACCACTTTCACGGTGATTTTTCGGTTAAATTTCACTTCAAATCTACAACAATTTGTCTAGATACACCTTGATGAAACCAAAGATATCTGGTGATTTTTAGCTGTCTCAATCCCAGATACTGCCACAGCCTCTGTGTGTGTTGGTGTTTTCTGGACATTCTCTATGGACTTTACGGTTTTGAATGCATTTTAGCATGTAAGGTTTTGTTTTTAGCTGCCAAACGCTTATTGGTTCCACCTGGAGTCAAATCCTCCCCACATTCGAGTTTTCTAGGAAGAAAGCTTCAGAAACCTGAGAAAACATGATATTTCTTTCTGTAAACATGACATTGGATGCATTTGCCGAACAGGAAGATTGTGCTTTTCTCCAAAACAACTTTCACGGTGATTTTTGGGTTAAATTTCACCCGAAATCCAAAATAATTTGTCCAGATACTCCTGGATGAAAACAAAACTATCTGGTGATTTTTAGCTCTCAATCCCATATCTTGGTACAGCCTCTGTGTGTGTTTGTGTTTTCTGGACATTCTCTATGGACTTTACGGTTTTGAATGCATTTTAGCATGTAAGGTTTTGTTTTTAGCTGCCAAACGCTAATTGGTTCCACCTGGAGTCAAATCCTCCACTCATTCGAGTTTTCTAGGAAGAAAGCTTCTGAAACCTGAGAAAACTTGATATTTCTTTCTGTAAACATGACATTGGATGCATTTGCCGAACAGGAAGATTGTGCTTTTCTCCAAAACCACTTTCACGGTGATTTTTTGGTTAAATTTCACTTCAAATCTACAACAATTTGTCCAGATACTCCTGGATGAAACCAAAGATATCTCGTGATTTTTAGCTGTCTCAATCCCAGATACTGCTACAGCCTCTGTGTGTGTTTGTGTTTTCTGGACATTCTCTATGGACTTTAAGGTTTTGAATGCATTTTAGCAGGACCCTTTTTGTTTTCTGCTGGCAAACGCTAATTGGTTCCACCTGGAGTCAAATCCTCCACACATTCGAGTTTTCTAGGAAGAAAGCTTCAGAAACCTGAGAAAACATGATATTTCTTTCTGTGAACATGACATTGGATGCATTTGCCAAACAGGAAGATTGTGCTTTTCTCCAAAACCGCTTTCACGGAGATTTTTTGGTTAAATTTCACCCGAAATCCACAACAATTTGTCCAGATACTCCTGGATGAAAACAAAACTATCTGGTGATTTTTAGCTCTCAATCCCAGATCTTGGTACAGCCTCTGTGTGTGTTTGTGTTTTCTGGACATTCTCTATGGACTTTACGGTTTTGAATGCATTTTAGCATGTAAGGTTTTGTTTTCAGCTGCCAAACGCTAATTGGTTCCACCTGGAGTCAAATCCTCCACACATTCGAGTTTTCTAGGAAGAAAGCTTCATAAACCTGAGAAAACATGATATTTCTTTCTGTAAACATGACATTGGATGCATTTGCCGAACAGGAAGATTGTGCTTTTCTCCAAAACCACTTTCACGGTGATTTTTCGGTTAAATTTCACTTCAAATCTACAACAATTTTTCTAGATACTCCTGGATGAAACCAAAGATATCTGCTGATTTTTAGCTGTCTCAATCCCAGATACTGCCACAGCCTCTGTGTGTGTTTGTGTTTTCTGGACATTCTCTATGGACTTTACGGTTTTGAATGCATTTTAGCATGTAAGGTTTTGTTTTTAGCTGCCAAACGCTAATTGGTTCCACCTGGAGTCAAATCCTCCACTCATTCGAGTTTTCTAGGAAGAAAGCTTCTGAAACCTGAGAAAACATGATATTTCTTTCTGTAAACATGACATTGGATGCATTTGCCGAACAGGAAGATTGTGCTTTTCTCCAAAACCACTTTCACGGTGATTTTTGTTAAATTTCACCCGAAATTCACAACAATTTGTCCAGATACTCCTGGATGAAAACAAAACTATCTGGTGATTTTTAGCTCTCAATCCCATATCTTGGTACAGCCTCTGTGTGTGTTTGTGTTTTCTGGACATTCTCTATGGACTTTACGGTTTTGAATGCATTTTAGCATGTAAGGTTTTGTTTTTAGCTGCCAAACGCTAATTGGTTCCACCTGGAGTCCAATACTCCACACATTCGAGTTTTCTAGGAAGAAAGCTTCTGAAACCTGAGAAAACATGATATTTCTTTCTGTAAACATGACATTGGATGCATTTGCCGAACAGGAAGATTGTGCTTTTCTCCAAAACCGCTTTCACGGTGATTTTTTGGTTAAATTTCACTTCAAATCTACAACAATTTGTCCAGATACTCCTGGATGAAACCAAAGATATCTCGTGATTTTTAGCTGTCTCAATCCCAGATACTGCTACAGCCTCTGTGTGTGTTTGTGTTTTCTGGACATTCTCTATGGACTTTAAGGTTTTGAATGCATTTTAGCAGGACCCTTTTTGTTTTCTGCTGGCAAACGTTAATTGGTTCCACCTGGAGTCAAATCCTCCACACATTCGAGTTTTCTAGGAAGAAAGCTTCAGAAACCTGAGAAAACATGATATGTCTTTCTGTGAACATGACATTGGATGCATTTGCCGAACAGGAAGATTGTGCTTTTCTCCAAAACCGCTTTCACGGTGATTTTTTGGTTAAATTTCATCCGAAATCCACAACAATTTGTCCAGATACTCCTGGATGAAACCAAAACTATCTGGTGATTTTTAGCTCTCAATCCCAGATCTTGGTACAGCCTCTGTGTGTGTTTGTGTTTTCTGGACATTCTCTATGGACTTTAAGTTTTTGAATGCATTTTAGCATGTAAGGTTTTGTTTTTAGCTGCCAAACGCTATTTGGTTCCACCTGGAGTCAAATCCTCCACTCATTCGAGTTTTCTAGGAAGAAAGCTTCTGAAACCTGAGAAAACATGATATTTCTTTCTGTAAACATGACATTGGATGCATTTGCCGAACAGGAAGATTGTGCTTTTCTCCAAAACCACTTTCACGGTGATTTTTGTTAAATTTCACTTCAAATCCACAACAATTTGTCCAGATACTCCTGGATGAAACCAAAGATATCTGGTGATTTTTAGCTATCTCAATCCCAGATACTGCTACAGCCTCTGTGTGTGTTTGTGTTTTCTGGACATTCTCTATGGACTTTAAGGTTTTGAATGCATTTTAGCAGGACCCTTTTTGTTTTCTGCTGGCAAACGCTAATTGGTTCCACCTGGAGTCAAATCCTCCACACATTCGAGTTTTCTAGGAAGAAAGCTTCTGAAACCTGAGAAAACATGATATTTCTTTCTGTGAACATGACATTGGATGCATTTGCCGAACAGGAAGATTGTGCTTTTCTCCAAAACCGCTTTCACAGTGATTTTTTGGTTAAATTTCACCCGAAATCCACAACAATTTGTCCAGATACTCCTGGATGAAAACAAAACTATCTGGTGATTTTTAGCTCTCAATCCCAGATCTTGGTACAGCCTCTGTGTGTGTTTGTGTTTTCTGGACATTCTCTATGGACTTTACGGTTTTGAATGCATTTTAGCATGTAAGGTTTTGTTTTTAGCTGCCAAACGCTAATTGGTTCCACCTGGAGTCAAATCCTCCACTCATTCGAGTTTTCTAGGAAGAAAGCTTCAGAAACCTGAGAAAACATGATATTTCTTTCTGTAAACATGACATTGGATGCATTTGCCGAACAGGAAGATTGTGCTTTTCTCCAAAACCACTTTCACGGTGATTTTTGTTAAATTTCACCCGAAATCGACAACAATTTGTCCAGATACTCCTGGATGAAAACAAAACTATTTGGTGTGATGTGGCTATCTAAATCCCAGATCTTGGTACAGCCTCTGTGTGTGTTTGTGTTTTCTGGACATTCTCTATGGACTTTACGGTTTTGAATGCATTTTAGCATGTAAGGTTTTGTTTTTAGCTGCCAAACGCTAATTGGTTCCACCTGGAGTCAAATCCTCCACACATTCGAGTTTTCTAGGAAGAAAGCTTCAGAAACCTGAGAAAACATGATATTTCTTTCTGTAAACATGACATTGGATGCATTTGCCGAACAGGAAGATTGTGCTTTTCTCCAAAACAACTTTCACGGTGATTTTTTGGTTAAATTTCACTTCAAATCTACAACAATTTGTCCAGATACTACTGGATGAAACCAAAACTATCTGGTGATTTTTAGCTGTCTCAATCCCAGATACTGCTACAGCCTCTGTGTGTGTTTGTGTTTTCTGGACATTCTCTATGGACTTTACGGTTTTGAATGCATTTTAGCAGGACCCTTTTTGTTTTCTGCTGGCAAACGCTAATTGGTTCCACCTGGAGTCAAATCCTCCACACATTCGAGTTTTCTAGGAAGAAAGCTTCAGAAACCTGAGAAAACATGATATATCTTTCTGTAAACATGACATTGGATGCATTTGCCGAACAGGAAGATTGTGCTTTTCTCCAAAACCACTTTCACGGTGATTTTTTGGTTAAATTTCACCCGAAATCCACAACAATTTGTCCAGATACTCCTGGATGAAAACAAAACTATCTGGTGATTTTTAGCTCTCAATCCCAGATCTTGGTACAGCCTCTGTGTGTGTTTGTGTTTTCTGGACATTCTCTATGGACTTTACGGTTTTGAATGTATTTTAGCATGTAAGGTTTTGTTTTTAGCTGCCAAACGCTAATTGGTTCCACCTGGAGTCAAATCCTCCACTCATTCGAGTTTTCTAGGAAGAAAGCTTCTGAAACCTGAGAAAACATGATATTTCTTTCTGTAAACATGACATTGGATGCATTTGCCGAACAGGAAGATTGTGCTTTTCTCCAAAACCACTTCCACGGTGATTTTTGTTAAATTTCACTTCAAATCCACAACAATTTGTCCAGATACTCCTGGATGAAACCAAAGATATCTGGTGATTTTTAGCTATCTCAATCCCAGATCTTGCTACAGCCTCTGTGTGTGTTTGTGTTTTCTGGACATTCTCTATGGACTTTACGGTTTTGAATGCATTTTAGCAGGACCCTTTTTGTTTTCTGCTGGCAAACGCTAATTGGTTCCACCTGGAGTCAAATGCTCCACACATTCGAGTTTTCTAGGAAGAAAGCTCCAGAAACCTGAGAAAACATGATATTTCTTTCTGTAAACATGACATTGGATGCATTTGCCGAACAGGAAGATTGTGCTTTTACCCAAAACCACTTTCACGGCGATTTTTCGGTTAAATTTCACTTCAAATCTACAACAATTTGTCTAGATACTCCTGGATGAAACCAAAGATATCTGGTGATTTTTAGCTGTCTCAATCCCAGATACTGCCACAGCCTCTGTGTGTGTTTGTGTTTTCTGGACATTCTCTATGGACTTTACGGTTTTGAATGCATTTTAGCATGTAAGGTTTTGTTTTTAGCTGCCAAACGCTAATTGGTTCCACCTGGAGTCAAATCCTCCACTCATTCGAGTTTTCTAGGAAGAAAGCTTCTGAAACCTGAGAAAACATGATATTTCTTTCTTTAAACATGACATTGGATGCATTTGCCAAACAGGAAGATTGTGCTTTTCTCCAAAACCACTTTCACGGTGATTTTTGTTAAATTTCACCCAAAATTCACAACAATTTGTCCAGATACTCCTGGATGAAAACAAAACTATTTGGTGTGTTGTGGCTATCTAAATCCCAGATCTTGGTACAGCCTCTGTGTGTGTTTGTGTTTTCTGGACATTCTCTATGGACTTTACGGTTTTGAATGCATTTTAGCATGTAAGGTTTTGTTTTAAGCTGCCAAACGCTAATTGGTTCCACCTGGAGTCAAATCCTCCACTCATTCGAGTTTTCTAGGAAGAAAGCTTCAGAAACCTGAGAAAACATGATATTTCTTTCTGTAAACATGACATTGGATGCATTTGCCGAACAGGAAGATTGTGCTTTTCTCCAAAACCACTTTCACGGTTATTTTTTGGTTAAATTTCACTTCAAATCTACAACAATTTGTCCAGATACTCCTGGATGAAACCAAAACTATCTGGTGATTTTTAGCTGTCTCAATCCCAGATACTGCTACAGCCTCTGTGTGTGTTTGTGTTTTCTGGACATTCTCTATGGACTTTAAGGTTTTGAATGCATTTTAGCAGGACCCTTTTTGTTTTCTGCTGGCAAACGCTAATTGGTTCCACCTGGAGTCAAATCCTCCACACATTCGAGTTTTCTAGGAAGAAAGCTTCAGAAACCTGAGAAAACATGATATTTCTTTCTGTGAACATGACATTGGATGCATTTGCCGAACAGGAAGATTGTGCTTTTCTCCAAAACCGCTTTCACGGTGATTTTTTGGTTAAATTTCACCCGAAATCCACAACAATTTGTCCAGATACTCCTGGATGAAAACAAAACTATCTGGTGATTTTTAGCTCTCAATCCCAGATCTTGGTACAGCCTCTGTGTGTGTTTGTGTTTTCTGGACATTCTCTATGGACTTTACGGTTTTGAATGCATTTTAGCATGTAAGGTTTTGTTTTTAGCTGCCAAACGCTTATTGGTTCCACCTGGAGTCAAATCCTCCACACATTCGAGTTTTCTAGGAAGAAAGCTTCAGAAACCTGAGAAAACATGATATTTCTTTCTGTAAACATGACATTGGATGCATTTGCCGAACAGGAAGATTGTGCTTTTCTCCAAAACAACTTTCACGGTGATTTTTTGGTTAAATTTCACTTCAAATCTACAACAATTTGTCCAGATACTACTGGATGAAACCAAAACTATCTGGTGATTTTTAGCTGTCTCAATCCCAGATACTGCTACAGCCTCTGTGTGTGTTTGTGTTTTCTGGACATTCTCTATGGACTTTACGGTTTTGAATGCATTTTAGCAGGACCCTTTTTGTTTTCTGCTGGCAAACGCTAATTGGTTCCACATGGAGTCAAATCCTCCACACATTCGAGTTTTCTAGGAAGAAAGCTTCAGAAACCTGAGAAAACATGATATTTCTTTCTGTAAACATGACATTGGATGCATTTGCCGAACAGGAAGATTGTGCTTTTCTCCAAAACCACTTTCACGGTGATTTTTTGGTTAAATTTCACCCGAAATCCACAACAATTTGTCCAGATACTCCTGGATGAAAACAAAACTATCTGGTGATTTTTAGCTCTCAATCCCAGATCTTGGTACAGCCTCTGTGTGTGTTTGTGTTTTCTGGACATTCTCTATGGACTTTACGGTTTTGAATGCATTTTAGCATGTAAGGTTTTGTTTTTAGCTGCCAAACGCTAATTGGTTCCACCTGGAGTCAAATCCTCCACACATTCGAGTTTTCTAGGAAGAAAGCTTCTGAAACCTGAGAAAACATGATATTTCTTTCTGTAAACATGACATTGGATGCATTTGCCGAACAGGAAGATTGTGCTTTTCTCCAAAACCACTTTCACGGTGATTTTTGTTAAATTTCACTTCAAATCCACAACAATTTGTCCAGATACTCCTGGATGAAACCAAAGATATCTGGTGATTTTTAGCTATCTCAATCCCAGATACTGCTACAGCCTCTGTGTGTGTTTGTGTTTTCTGGACATTCTCTATGGACTTTACGGTTTTGAATGCATTTTAGCAGGACCCTTTTTGTTTTCTGCTGGCAAACGCTAATTGGTTCCACCTGGAGTCAAATCCTCCACACATTCGAGTTTTCTAGGAAGAAAGCTCCAGAAACCTGAGAAAACATGATATTTCTTTCTGTAAACATGACATTGGATGCATTTGCCGAACAGGAAGATTGTGCTTTTCTCCAAAACCACTTTCACGGCGATTTTTCGGTTAAATTTCACTTCAAATCTACAACAATTTGTCTAGATACTCCTGGATGAAAACAAAGATATCTGGTGATTTTTAGCTGTCTCAATCCCAGATACTGCCACAGCCTCTGTGTGTGTTTGTGTTTTCTGGACATTCTCTATGGACTTTACGGTTTTGAATGCATTTTAGCATGTAAGGTTTTGTTTTTAGCTGCCAAACGCTAATTGGTTCCACCTGGAGTCAAATCCTCCACTCATTCGAGTTTTCTAGGAAGAAAGCTTCGGAAACCTGAGAAAACATGATATTTCTTTCTGTAAACATGACATTGGATGCATTTGCCAAACAGGAAGATTGTGCTTTTCTCCAAAACCACTTTCACGGTGATTTTTGTTAAATTTCACCCAAAATTCACAACAATTTGTCCAGATACTCCTGGATGAAAACAAAACTATTTGGTGTGTTGTGGCTATCTAAATCCCAGATCTTGGTACAGCCTCTGTGTTTGTTTGTGTTTTCTGGACATTCTCTATGGACTTTACGGTTTTTAATGCATTTTAGCATGTAAGGTTTTGTTTTTAGCTGCCAAACGCTTATTGGTTCCACCTGGAGTCAAATCCTCCACACATTCGAGTTTTCTAGGAAGAAAGCTTCAGAAACCTGAGAAAACATGATATTTCTTTCTGTAAACATGACATTGGATGCATTTGCCGATCAGGAAGATTGTGCTTTTCTCCAAAACCACTTTCACGGTGATTTTTTGGTTAAATTTCACTTCAAATCTACAACAATTTGTCCAGATACTCCTGGATGAAACCAAAACTATCTGGTGATTTTTAGCTGTCTCAATCCCAGATACTGCTACAGCCTCTGTGTGTGTTTGTGTTTTCTGGACATTCTCTATGGACTTTAAGGTTTTGAATGCATTTTAGCAGGACCCTTTTTGTTTTCTGCTGGCAAACGCTAATTGGTTCCACCTGGAGTCAAATCCTCCACACATTCGAGTTTTCTAGGAAGAAAGCTTCAGAAACCTGAGAAAACATGATATTTCTTTCTGTAAACATGACATTGGATGCATTTGCCGAACAGGAAGATTGTGCTTTTCTCCAAAACCACTTTCACGGTGATTTTTTGGTTAAATTTCACCCGAAATCCACAAGAATTTGTCTAGATACTCCTGGATGAAAACAAAACTATCTGGTGATTTTTAGCTATCTCAATCCCACATCTTGCTACAGCCTCTGTGTGTGTTTGTGTTTTCTGGACATTCTCTATGGACTTTACGGTTTTGAATGCATTTTAGCATGTAAGGTTTTGTTTTTAGCTGCCAAACGCTAATTGGTTCCACCTGGAGTCAAATCCTCCACTCATTCGAGTTTTCTAGGAAGAAAGCTTCAGAAACCTGAGAAAACATCATATTTCTTTCTGTAAACATGACATTGGATGCATTTGCCGAACAGGAAGATTGTGCTTTTCTCCAAAACAACTTCCACGGTGATTTTTTGGTTAAATTTCACTTCAAATCTACAACAATTTGTCCAGATACTCCTGGATGAAAACAAAACTATCTGGTGTGTTGTGGCTATCTCAATCCCAGATCTTGCTACAGCCTCTGTGTTTGTTTGTGTTTTCTGGACATTCTCTATGGACTTTACGGTTTTGAATGCATTTTAGCATGTAAGGTTTTGTTTTCTGCTGCCAAACGCTACTTGGTTCCACCTGGAGTCAAATCCTCCACACATTCGAGTTTTCTAGGAAGAAAGCTTCTGAAACCTGAGACAACATGATATTTCTTTCTGTAAACATGACATTGGATGCATTTGCCGAACAGGAAGATTGTGCTTTTCTCCAAAACCACTTTCAAGGTGATTTTTTGGTTAAATTTCACCCGAAATCCTCAAGAAGTCGTCTAGATACTCCTGGATGAAAACAAAATTATCTGGTGATTTTTAGCTCTCTCAATCCCAGATCTTGGTACAGCCTCTGTGTGTGTTTGTGTATTGTGGACATTCTCTATGGACTTTACAGTTTTGAATGCATTTTAGCATGTAAGGTTTTGTTTTTAGCTGCCAAACGCTAATTGGTTCCACCTGGAGTCAAATCCTCCACTCATTCGAGTTTTCTAGGAAGAAAGCTTCAGATACCTGAGAAAACATGATATTTCTTTCTGTAAACATGACATTGGATGCATTTGCCGAACAGGAAGATTGTGCTTTTCTCCAAAACAACTTCCACGGTGATTTTTTGGTTAAATTTCACTTCAAATCTACAACAATTTGTCCAGATACTCCTGGATGAAAACAAAACTAACTGGTGATTTTTAGCTATCTCAATCCCAGATCTTGGTACAGCCTCTGTGTGTGTTTGTGTTTTCTGGACATTCTCTATGGACTTTACGGTTTTGAATGCATTTTAGCATGTAAGGTTTTGTTTTCTGCTGCCAAACGCTACTTGGTTCCACCTGGAGTCAAATCCTCCACACATTCGAGTTTTCCAGGAAGAAAGCTTCCGAAACCTGAGAAAACATGATATTTCTTTCTGTAAACATGACATTGGATGCATTTGCCGAACAGGAAGATTGTGCTTTTCTCCAAAACCACTTTCACGGTGATTTTTAGCTAAATTTCACCCAAAATCCACAACAATTTGTCCAGATACTCCAGGATGAAAACAAGACTATCTGGTGATTTTTAGCTATCTCAATCCCAGATACTGCTACAGCCTCTGTGTGTGTTTGTGTTTTCTGGACATTCTCTATGGACTTTACGGTTTTGAATGCATTTTAGCATGTAAGGTTTTGTTTTTAGCTGCTAAATGCTAATTGGTTCCTCCTGGAGTCAAATCCTCCACACATTCGAGTTTTCTAGGAAGAAAGCTTCAGAAACCTGAGAAAACATGATATTTCTTTCTGTAAACATGACATTGGATGCATTTGCCGAACAGGAAGATTGTGCTTTTCTCCAAAACCACTTTCACGGCGATTTTTTGGTTAAATTTCACTTCAAATCTACAACAATTTGTCCAGATACTCCTGGATGAAACCAAAGATATCTGGTGATTTTTAGCTATCTCAATCCCAGATACTGCTACAGCCTCTGTGTGTGTTTGTGTTTTCTGGACATTCTCTATGGACTTTACGGTTTTAGCATTTTAGCATGTAAGGTTTTGTTTTTAGCTGCCAAACGCTACTTGGTTCCACCTGGAGTCAAATCCTCCACACATTCGAGTTTTCTAGGAAGAAAGCTTCAGAAACCTGAGACAACATGATATTTCTTTCTGTGAACATGACATTGGGTGCATTTGCCGAACAGGAAGATTGTGCTTTTCTCCAAAACCACTTTCACGGTGATTTTTTGGTTAAATTTCACTTCAAATCTACAACAATTTGTCCAGATACTCCTGGATGAAAACAAAACTATCTGGTGATTTTTAGCTATCTCAATCCCAGATCTTGCTACAGCCTCTGTGTGTGTTTGTGTTTTCTGGACATTCTCTATGGACTTTATGGTTTTGAATGCATTTTAGCATGTAAGGTTTTGTTTTTAGCTGCCAAACGCTATTTGGTTCCACCTGGAGTCAAATCCTCCACTCATTCGAGTTTTCTAGGAAGAAAGCTTCTGAAACCTGAGAAAACATGATATTTCTTTCTGTAAACATGACATTGGATGCATTTGCCGAACAGGAAGATTGTGCTTTTCTCCAAAACCACTTTCACGGTGATTTTTTAGTTAAATTTCACCCGAAATCCTCAAGAAGTCGTCTAGATACTCCTGGATGAAACCAAAGATATCTGGTGATTTTTAGCTATCTCAATCCCAGATACTGCTACAGCCTCTGTGTGTGTTTGTGTTTTCTGGACATTCTCTATGGACTTTACGGTTTTAGCATTTTAGCATGTAAGGTTTTGTTTTTAGCTGCCAAACGCTAATTGGTTCCACCTGGAGTCAAATCCTCCACACATTCGAGTTTTCTAGGAAGAAAGCTTCTGAAACCTGAGAAAACATGATATTTCTTTCTGTAAACATGACATTGGATGCATTTGCCGAACAGGAAGATTGTGCTTTTCTCCAAAACCACTTTCACGGTGATTTTTTGGTTACATTTCACTTCAAAACTACAACAATTTGTCCAGATACTCCTGGATGAAAACAAAGATATCTGGTGATTTTTAGCTATCTCAATCCCAGATCTTGGTACAGCCTCTGTGTGTGTTTGTGTTTTCTGGACATTCTCTATGGACTTTAAGGTTTTGAATGCATTTTAGCATGTAAGGTTTTGTTTTTAGCTGCCAAACGCTACTTGGTTCCACCTGGAGTCAAATCCTCCACTCATTCGAGTTTTCTAGGAAGAAAGCTTCTGAAACCTGAGAAAACATGATATTTCTTTCTGTAAACATGACATTGGATGCATTTGCCGAACAGGAAGATTGTGCTTTTCTCCAAAACCGCTTTCACAGTGATTTTTTGGTTAAATTTCACTTCAAATCTACAACAATTTGTCCAGATACTCCTGGATGAAAACAAAACTATCTGGTGATTTTTAGCTATCTCAATCCCAGATACTGCTACAGCCTCTGTGTGTGTTTGTGTTTTCTGGACATTCTCTATGGACTTTACGGTTTTGAATGCGTTTTTGCATGTAAGTTTTTGTTTTGTGCCGGCAAATTCTGATTGGTTCCACATGGAGTTGAATCCTCCGCACATTCGAGTTTTCTATGCAGAAAGCTTCAGCAACCTGAGAAAACACAATATTTGTTTTTGTAAACATGACATTGGATGCATTTGCTGAACAGAAAGATTGTGCTTCTCTCCAAAACCACTTTCACTGTGATTTTTTGGATAAATTTCACCCAAATTCCGCAACAAATTGTCAGGATATGTTGGGATGAACGCAGAAATATCTGGTGTATTGTGGCTATCTCAGTCCGAGATCATGCTACCGCCTCTGTGTTTCTTTGTGTTTTCTGGACATTCTCTATGGACTTTACAGTATAGAATGCATTTTAGCATGACACGTTTTGTTTTCTGCCGGCAAACGCTAATTTGTTCAACCTGGAATCAATCCTCCACACATTCGAGTTTTCTATTCTGAAAGCTTCAGTAACCCGAGAAAATATGATATTTGTTTTTGTAAACATGACATTGGATGCATTTGCTGAACAGAAAGATTGTATTTTCTCCAAAAACTATTTTGACGGTGATTTTTTGGTCAAATTTCACCCAAAAACCACAAAAATTTGTCCAGATACTTCTCCAAGAACGCAGAAATATCTGGTGGGTTATGGCTATCTCAATCCCATATCTTGCTGCAGCCTCTGTGTTTGTTTGTGTTTTCTGGACTTTCTCTACTGACTTTACGATTTTGTATGCATTTTAGCATGATAATTTTTGTTTTCTCCCGGCAAACGCTAATTGGTTCCACCTGGAGTCAAATACTCCACACATTCGAGTTTTCTAGGAAGAAAGCTTCAGAAACCTGAGAAAACACAATATCTGTTTTTGTAAACATGACATTGGATGCACTTGCCGAACAGAAAGATTGTGCTTTTCTACAAAACCACTTTGACGGTGGTTTTTTGGTTAAATTTCACCCGAAATCCACAACAATTTGTCCAGATACTCCTGGATGAAAACAGAACTATCTGGTGTGTTGTGGCTATCTCAATCCCAGATCTTGCTACAGTCTCTGTGTTTGTTTGTGTTTTCTGGACATTCTCTATGGACTTTCCGGTTTTTAATGCGTTTTTGCATATAAGTTTTTGTTTTGTGCCGGCAAATTCTAATTGGTTCCACATGGAGTTAAATCCTCTACACATTCGAGTTTTCTAGGCAGAAAGCTTCAGAAACCTGAGAAAAAACAATGTTCGTTTTTGTAAACATGACATTGGATGCATTTGCTGAACAGAAAGATTGTGCTTTTCTCCAAAAGCACTTTGACCGTGCTTTTTTGGTTAAATTTCACCCGAAAACCACAACAATTTGTCCAGATACTCCTGGATACAAACCAAAAATCTGGTGTGTTGTGGCTATCTCAATCCCAGATCTTGCTACAGCCTCCGTGTTTGTTTCTTTGTTTTACTGGACATTCTATATGGACTTTATGGTTTTGAATGCATTTTAGCATGACACTTTTTGTTTTCTCCTGGCAAAGGCTAATTGGTTCCACCTGGAGTCAAATGCTGCATACATTCGAGTTTTCTAGGCAGAAAGCTTCAGAAACCTGAGAAAACACAATATTTGTTTTTGTAAACATGATATTGGATGCATTTGCTGAACAGAAAGATTGTTCTTTTCTCCAAAAGCACTTTGACGGTGGTTTTTTGGTTAAATTTCACCTCAAAACCACAACAATTTGTCCAGATACTCCTGGATGCAAACAAAAATATCTGGGAGGTTGTGGCTATCTCAGTCCCAGATCTTGCTACAGCCTCTGTGTTTGTTTGTGTTTTCTGCACATTCTCTACGGACTTTACGGTTTTGAATGCATTTTAGCATGACACTTTTTGTTTTCTCCCGGCAAACGCTAATTGGTTCCACCTGGAGTCAAATCCTCCATACATTCGAGTTTTCTAGGTAGAAAGCTTCAGCAACCTGAGAAAACACAATATCTGTTTTTGTAAACATGACATTGGATGCATTTGCTGAATAGAAAGATTGTGCTTTTCTCCAAAAGCACTTTGACGGTGGTTTTGTGGTTAAATTTCACCCGAAAACCACAACAATTTGCAAAGATCCTCCAGGATGCAAACAAAAAGATCTGGTAGGTTGTGGCTATCTCAATCTGAGATCTTGCTACCGCCTCTGTGTTTGTTTGTGTTTTCTGGACATTCTCTACTGACTTTGCGGTTTTGCATGCATTTTAGCATGACACTTTTTGTTTTCTCCCGGCAAACGCTAATTGGTTCCACCTGGAGTCAAATCCTCCACACATTCGAGTTTTCTAGGTAGAAAGCTTCAGAAACCTGAGAAAACACAATATCTGTTTTTGTAAACATGACATTGGATGCACTTGCCGAATAGAAAGATTGTGCTTTTCTCCAAAACCACTTTCACGGTGGATTTTTGGTAAAATTTCACCCGAAATCCACAACAATTTTTCCAGATACTCCTGGATACAAACAAAAAGATCTGGTGTGTTGTGGCTATCTCAATCCAAGATCTTGCTACAGCCTCTGTGTTTGTTTGTGTTTTCTGGACATTCTCTACAGACTTTACGGTTTTGCATGCATTTTAGCATGACACTTTTTGTTTTCTCCCGGCAAACGCTAATTGGTTCCACCTGGAGTCAAATCCTCCATACATTCGAGTTTTCTAGGTAGAAAGCTTCAGAAACCTGAGAAAACACAATATCTGTTTTTGTAAACATGACATTGGATGCACTTGCCGAATAGAAAGATTGTGCTTTTCTCCAAAACCACTTTCACGGTGGTTTTTTGGTTAAATTTCACCCGAAATCCACAACAATTTTTCCAGATACTCCTGGATACAAACAAAAAGATCTGGTGTGTTGTGGCTATCTCAATCCAAGATCTTGCTACAGCCTCTGTGTTTGTTTGTGTTTTCTGGACATTCTCTACAGACTTTACGGTTTTGAATGCATTTTTGCATGTAGGTTTTTGTTTTCAGCTGGCAAATTCTAATTGGTTGCACATGGAATTAAATCCTCTGCACATTCGAGTTTTCTAGGCAAAAAGCTTCAGAATCCTGAGAAAACACAATATTTGTTTTTGTAAACATGACATTGGATGCACTTCCTAAACAGAAAGTTTCTGCTTTTCTCCAAAACCACTTTCACCGTGATTTTTTGGGTAAATTTCACCCGAATTCCACAACAATTTGTCCGGATATGTTGGGATGAATGCAGAAATATCTGGTGTGTCATGGCTATCTCAATCCAAGATCTTGCTACAACCTCTGTGTATGTTTGTGTTTTCTGGACATTCTCTATGGACTTTACGATTTTGAATGCATTTTAGCATGACACTTTTTGTTTTCTCCCAGAAAACGCTAATTGGTTCCACCTGGAGTCAAATCCTTCACACATTCGAATGTTCTAGGCAGAAAGCTTCAGAAACCTGAGAAAAAGTAGTATTTGTGTTTGTAAACATGACATTGTATCCACTTGCCAAATAGAAGGATTGTACTTTTCTTCCAAAACACTTTGATGGTATTTGTTTTTTTTTTTTTTTTAATTTCACCCGAATTCCACAACAATTTGTCAGGATTTCCCGGGAGGAAAGCAGATATTTCGAGCATGTTGCGGCTATCTCAATCCCAGATCTACCTACAGCCTCTGTGTTTGTTTGTGTTTTCTGGGCATTCTTATGGACTTTACCGTTTTGAATGCATTTTAGCATGACACTTTTTGTTTTCTGGCGACAAACGCTATTTGGTTCCACCTGGAGTCAATCCTCCATGCATTCGAGTTTTCTGTTCATAAAGCTTCAGAAACCTGAGAAAACATGATATTTCTTTTTGTAAGCATAACATAGGATGCATTTGCTGAACAGAAAGATTGTGCATTTCTCCAAAAAACTTTGACGGTGGTTTTTTGGTTAAATTTCACCCGAATTCCACAACATTTTGTCCAGATACTCCTGCATGAATGCAGAAATATCTGGTGGGTTATGGATATCGCAATCCCAGGTCTTGCTACAGCCTCTGTGTTTGTTTGTGTTTTCTGGACATTCTCTACGGACTTTACGGTTTTGAATGCATTTTAGCATGACACTTTTTGTTTTCTCCTGGCAAACGCTAATTGGTTCCACCTTGAGTCAAATCCTCCACAGATTCGAGTTTTCTAGGCAGAAATCTTCAGAAACCTGAGAAAAAGTAGTATTTGTGTTTGTAAACATGACATTGGATCCACTTGCCAAACAGAAAGATTGTGCTTTTCTCCAAAACCACTTTGATGGTGATTTTTTGGTTAAATTTTACCCGAATTCAACAACACTTTGTCCGGATTTGCCTGGATGAAAGCAGAAATATCCTGTGTGTTGTGGCTATATCAATCCCAGATCTTGCTACAGCCCTTGTGTTTGTTTGTGTTTTCTGGACATTCTCTATGGACTTTACGATTTTGAATGCATTTTAGCATGTAACTTTTTGTTTTCTGCCGGCAAACCCTAATTGGTTCCTCATGGAATTAATTCCTCCAAACATTCAAGTTTTCTAGACAGAGAGTATTAGACACCTGAGAAAACATGCTAATTCTGTTCGTAAACATGGCATGGGATCCAAGTGCCGAACAGAAAGATTGTGCTTTTCTCCAAATCCTCTTTGATGGTGATTTTTTGGTTAAATTTCACACATTTTTCCACAACACTTTGTCCGGATATGCCTGGATAAAAGCAGAAATATCTGGTGTGTTGTGGCTATCTCAATCCCAGATCTTGCTACAGCCTCTGTGTTTGTTTGTGTTTTCTGGGCTTTATCTACGGACTTGACGGTTTTGAATGCATTTTAGCATGTAACTTCTTGTTTCCTGCTAGCAAACGCTAATCGGTTCCACATGGAGTCAATTCCCCCACACATTCGTGTTTTCTAGGTAGAACAATTCAGAATCCAGAGAAAACATGCTATTTCCCTTTGTAAACATGAGATTTGATCCACTTGCCAAACAAAATGATTGTGCTTTTTCCACACCACTTTGACAGTGTTTTTTTGGTTAAATTTCAACCGAAGTCCACAATACATTGTCCAGATATGCCTGGATGAAAGGAAAAATATCCAGTGTGTAGTACTCTCTCAATCCCAGATGTTGCTACAGTCTCTGTGTTTGTTTGTGTTTTCTGGGCTATATCTTCGGACTTCACGGTTTTGAATGCATTTTAGCATGTAACTTTTTGTTTTCTGCTGGCAAACGCTAATTGCTTCTACATGGAGTCAATTCCTCCACACATTCTTGTTTTCTAGGCAGAACAATTCAGGATCCCGAGAAAACATGCTATTTCTCTTTGTAAACATAACATTGGATCCATTTGCTGTACAAAAACATGGTGCTTTTCTCCAAATCCTCTTTGACGGTGGTTTTTTGGTTAAATTTCACCCAAATTCCACAACACTGTCTCCGTATATGCCTGGATGAAGCAGAAATATCTGGTATGTTGTGGGTATCTCAGTCCCAGATCTTGCTACAGCCTCTGTGTTTGTTTGTGTTTTCTGGGCTTTATCTACGGACTTGAAGGTTTTGAATGCATTTTAGCATGTTACTTTTTGTTTTCTTCCGGCAAACGTTAATTGGTTCGACATGGAGTCAATTCCTCCACACATTCGAGTTTTCTTGGCAGAACATTTCAGAAACCGGGGAAAACATGCTATTTCTGTTTGTAAACATGAGATTGGATCCACTTGCCGAATAGAAAGATTGTACTTTTCTTCAAAACCACTGTGACGGTGATTTTTTGGTTAAATTTCACCTGAATTCCACAACACTTTGTCCGGGTATGCCTGGATGAAAGAAGAAATATCCGGTGTGTTGTGACTATCTCAATTCCAGCTCTTGCTACCGCCTCTGTGTTTGTTTGTGTTTTCTGGGCTTATCTATAAACTTGACGGTTTTGAATGCATTTTAGCATGTAACATTTTGTTTCCTGCTGTCAAACGCTGATAGGTTTCACATGGAGTCAATTCCTCCACACATTCGAGTTTTCTCGGCAGAACTATTCAGAATCCCAAGAAAACATGCTATTTCTCTTTGTAAACATGACATTGCATCCACTTGCAGAACAAAAACATTGTGCTTTTCTGAAATACCACATTGACGGTGATTTTTGGTCAAATTTCACCCAAATTCCACAAACTTTGTCCGATATGCCTGGATGAAAGCAGAAATATCCGGTGTGTTGTGACTATCTGAATCCCAGATCTTGCTACAGACTCTGTGTTTGTTTGTGTTTTCTGGGCTTTTTCTATGGACTTGACGGTTTTAAATGCATTTTAGCATGTAACTTTTAGTTTTCTGCCGGCAAACGCTAATTTGTTCCCCATGAAGTCAATTCCTCCACACATTCAAGTTTTCTAGGCAGAGAGCCTCAGAAACCTGAAAAAAACATACTATTTCTGTTTGTAAACATGACATTGGACCCACTTGCCGAACAGAAAGATTGTGCTTTTCTCGAAAACCACTTTTGCTGTGATTTTTTGGTTAAATTTCACCCAATTTCCACAACACATTGTCCGGATATGCCTGGATGAAAGCAGAAATATCTGGTGTGTTGTGGCTATCTCAATCCCAGATCTTGCTATAGCCTCTATGTTTGTTTGTGTTTTCTGGGCTTTATCTTCGGACTTGATGGTTTTGAATGCATTTTAGCATGACACTTTTTGTTTTCTACTGGCAAACGCTAATTGGCTCCACATGGAGTCAATTCCTCCACAATTTCAAGTTTTCTCGGCAGAACAATTCAGAATCCCGAGAAAACATGCTATTTCTGTTTGTAAACATAACATTGGATCCACTTGCCAAACAAAACGATTGTGCTTTCCTCTTAAACCGCTTGGACGGTGATTTTTTTGGTTAAATTTCTCCCATATTCCTCAACTATTTTTCGGGATATGCCTGGATGTAAGCAGAAATATCCGGTGTGTTGTGGCTATCTCAATCCCAGATCTTGCTACATCCTTTGTGTTTGTGTTTTCTGGGCTTTATCTATGGACTTGAAATTTTTGAATGCATTTTAGCATGTAACTTTGTTTTCTGCTGGCAAACGATAATTGGTTCCACATGGAGTCAATTCCTCCACACATTCAAGTTTTCTTGGCAGAACTGTTCAGAATCCTGAGAACACATGCTATTTCTCTTTGTAAACATGACATTGGATCCACTTGCCCAACAAAAATATTGTACTTTCTCCAATACCACTTTGACAGTGATTTTTTGGTTAAATTTCACCCAAATTCCACAAAACTTTGTCAGGATATGCCTGGATGAAAGCAGAAATATCCAGTGTGTTGTGGCTATCTCAATCCCAGATCTTGCTAAGGCTCTGGGTTTGTTTGTGTTTTCTGGGCTTTATCTATGGTTTTGAATGCATTTTACCTTGGAACGTTTAGTTTTTTGCCAGCAAATGCTAATTGGTTCCACATGGAATCAATTCCTCCACACATTCAAGTTTTCTTGGCAGAACCATTCAGTATCCTGAGAAAACATGTTATTTCTCTTTGAAAACGTGACATTGGATCCACTTGCCAAACAGAAAAATTGTGCTTTTCTCCAAAACCACTTTGATGGTGATTTTTCGGTTACATTTCACACGAATTCCACAACCCTTTGTCCCGATATGCCTGGAGGAAAGCAGAAATATCCGGTGTGTTGTGGCTATCTCAATCCCAGATCTTGCTACAGCCTCTGTGTTTGTTTGTGTTTTCTGGGCTTTATCAACGGACTTGACGGTTTTAAATGCATTTTAGCATGTAGCCTTTTGTTTCCTGCTGGCAAAGGCTAAATGGTTCCACATGGGGTCAATTCCTCCACAAATTCAAATTTTCTAGGCAGAGAGCTTCAAAAACCCGAGACAACATGCTGTTTCTGTTTGTAAACATGACATTGTACCCACTTGCCAAACAGAAAGATTGTGCTTTTCTGCAAAACCACTTTGACAGTGATTTTTTGGTTAAATTTCACCCAAATTCCACAACACTTTGTCTGGAAATGCCTGGATGAAAGCAGAAATATCCGGTGTGTTGTGGCTCTCTCGATCCCAGATCTTGCTACAGCCTCTGTGTTTGTTTGTGTTTTCTGGACATTCTCTATGTACTTTACAGTTTTTAATGTGTTTTTGCATGTAAGTTTTTGTTTTCTGCTGGCAAACACTAATTGGTTCCTCATGGAGTCAATTCCTCCACACAATTGTGTTTTCTTGGCAGAGCAATTCAGAAACCTGGGAAAACATGCTATTTCTGTTTGTAAACATGACATTGGATCCACTTGCCGAACAAAAACATTGTGCTTTCTCCAATACCACTTTGACAGTGATTTTTTGGTTAAATTTCACCCAAATTCCACAACACTTTGTCTGGATATGCCTGGATGAAAGCAGAAATATCCGGTGTGTTGTGGCTTTCTTGAAGAGTTAAAATTGTATATGTGCGGGTGTAAAAAGTTAAGCTTAAGCTTACAGGTTTAAACCTTCCTGGTGCAGCTGTGAAAATAAGACAGAGTAAAGTAGCACCTTGACAGTAGGGACTCCATTTTGGAGCACTTGAGACTGCATTCTGGGAAAGCAACCCCCCCCACCGTGAGACTCTTGTCTGAAACTATGATCTCAAATAGTTGGACAAAAGCAGTGCACTACATCACTCTTGGCAACGCACAAAAACCCCCTAGCATGATTGCTCAAGCTTAAAAGTAGAAAGGTTTCACCTGGGTTACCTGGGCTAATAATGAAGATGTGATTTGTCTATGTCTTAAAATCATAATTGCTGTTTGTAAGATTTTAGCAACCACTTAGCAACCGTGTATTCTCTCCCTCCTCCTGATTTTGCGGTTTTTGCCTTTATAAACCCTATGCTGTAGTTCCTCACTGCTTCTCTGTCCTTGTCAGAGGGCCCCAACATGTTGGATCAATAAATTTAACCCGTTGCTGGTTACATGAGAGAAAAAGTCTCTTGGAGTCGTTCCTTGGGCGGTGGGCTGTTTTGTACCCTCACAATCTCAATCCTAGATCTTGCTAAGGCTTTGTGTTTGTGTTTTCTGGGCTTTATCTACAGACTTGACGATTTTAAATGCATTTTAGCATGTAATCTTTTGTTTTCTCCCGGAAAAGGCTAATTGGTTCCACATGGGGTCAATTCCTCCACACATTAAGTTTTCTAGGCACAGAGCTTCAGAAATCCAAGAAAACATGCTATTTCTCTTGGTAAACATGATACTTGATCCACTTGCCAAACAGAAAAATGGTGCTTTTCTCCAAAACCATTTTGACGGTGATTTTTTGGTTACATTTCACCTGAATTCCACAACACTTTCTCCGGATATGCCTGGAGGAAAACAGAAATATCAGGTGTGTTTTAGCTATGTCAATCGCAGATCTTGCTACAGCCTCTGTGTTTGCTTGTGTTTTCTGGGCTTTATGTACGGACTTGACGGTTTTGAATGCATTTTAGCATGTAACTTTTTGTTTTATGCTGGCAAACGCTAATTGGTTCGACATGGAGTCAATTCCTCCACACATTCGAGTTTTCTTGGCAGAACATTTCAGAAACCGGGGAAAACATGGTATTTCTGTTTGTATACATGAGATTGGATCCACTTGCTGAACAGAAAAATTGTACTTTTCTCCAAAACCACTGTGACGGTGATTTTTTGGTTAAATTTCACCCGAATTCCACAAACTTTGTCCGGGTATGCCTGGATGAAAGCAGAAATATCCGGTGTGTTGTGTTGTGGCTATCTCAATCCCAGATCTTGCTACAGCCTCTGTGTTTGTTTGTGTTTTCTGGGCTTTATCTACAGACTTGACTGTTTTGAATGCATTTTAGCATGTAACTTTTTGTTTTCTGCTGGCAAACGCTAATTGCTTCCACATGGAGTCAATTCCTTACACAATTCCTTACAGTTTTCTATGTAGAACAATTTAGAATCCCGAGAATACATGTTATTTCTCTTTGTACACGTGACAATGGATCCACTTGCCGAACGAAAGATTGTGCTTTTCTCTAAAACCGCTTTGACAGTGATTTTTTGGTTACATTTCACCCACATTCCACAACACTTTATCCGGATATGCCTGGATGAAAGCAGAAATATCTGGTGTTTTGTGGCTATCTCAATCCCACATCTTGCTACAGCCTCTGTGTTTGTTTGTGTTTTCTGGGCTTTATCTACGGACTTGACAGTTTTGAATGCATTTTAGCATGTAACTTTTTGTTTTCTGCTGGCAAACACTAATTGGTTCCACATGGAGTCAATTCCTCCACACATTCGAGTTTTCTCAGCAGAACAATTCAGAATCCTGAGAAAACATGCTATTTCTGTTTGTAAACATGACAATGGATCCACTTCCGGAACAAAAAGATGGTGCTTTTCTCCAAAAGAACTTTGAGGGTGATTTTTTGTTAAATTTCACCCGAATTCCACAACACTTTGTCCAGATATACCTGGAGGAAAGAAGAAATATCCAGTGTATTGTGGCTATCTCAATCCCAGATCTTGCTACAGCCTATGTGTTTGTTTGTGTTTTCTGGGCTTTATCTACGGACTTCACTGTTTTAAATGCATTTTAGCATGTAACCTTTTCTTTTCTCCCAGAAAAGGCTAATTGGTTCGACATGGAGTCAATTCCTCCACCCATTCGTGTTTTCTAGGCAGAGAGCTTCAGAAACCCAAGACAACATGCTATTTTTGTTTGTAAACATGACATTGGATTCACTTGCCGAACAAAAATATTGTGCTTTTCTCCAAAACCACTTTCACCATGATTTTTTGAATAAATTTCACCCAAATTCCATAACACTTTTTCCGGATATGCCTGGATGAAAGCAGAAATATCCAGTGTGTTGTGGCTATTTCAATCCCAGATCTTGCTACAGCCTCTGTGTTTGTTTGTGTTTTATGGGCTTTATCTATGGACTTGACGGTTTTGAATGCATTTTAGCATGTAACTTTTTGTTTTGTACCAGCAAATGCTAATAGGTTCCACATGGAGTAAATTCCTCCACACATTCAATTTTCTAAGCAAAGAGCTTCAGAAACCCAAGAAAACCTGCTATTTCTGTTTGTAAACATGACATTGGACCCACTTGCCGAACAGAAAGATTGTGCTTTTCTCCAAAACCACTTTGACGGTGATTTTTTGGTTAATTTTCACCAGAATTCCACAACACTTTGTCCGGATATGCCTGGATGACAGCAGAAATATCAGGTGTGTTTTGTGGTTATCTCAATCCCAGCTCTTGCTACAGCCTCTGTGTTTGTTTGTGTTTTCTGGGCTTTATCTATGGACTTGACGGTTTTGAATGCATTTTAGCATGTAACTTTTTGTTTTCTGCTGGCAAACACTAATTGGTTCACATGGAGTCAATTCCTCCACACATTCGAGTTTTCTCAGCAGAACAATTCAGAATCCTGAGAAAACATGCTATTTCTGTTTGTAAACATGACATTGGATTCACTTGCCGAACAAAAACATGGTGCTTTTCTCCAAAAGCACTTTCAGGGTGATTTTTGTTCAATTTCACCCGAATTCCACAACACTTTCTCCGGATATGACTGGATGAAAGCAGAAATATCCGGTATGTTGTGGCTATCTCAATCCCAGATCTTGCTACAGACTCTGGGTTTCTTTGTGTTTTCTGGGCTTTATCTATTGACTTGATGGTTTTGAATGCATTTTAGCATGTAACTTTTAGTTTTCTGCTGTCAAATGCTAATTGGTTCCACATGGAGTCAATTCCTCCACACATTCGAGTTTTCTTGGCAGAACAATTCAGAATCCTGAGAAAACATGCTATATCTGTTTGTAAACATGACATTGGATTCACTTTCCAAACAGAAAGATTGTGCCTTTCTCCAAAACCACGTTGACGGTGATTTTTTCATTACATTTCACCCAAATTCCAAAACACTTTGTCCGGATATGCCTGGAGGAAAGCAGAAATATCCGATGTGTTTTGTGGTTATCTCAATCCCAGCTCTTGCTACAGCCTCTGTGTTTGTTTGTGTTTTCTGGGCTTTTTCTATGGACTTGATGGTTTTGAATGCATTTTAGCATGTAACTTTTTATTTTTCTACTGGAAAACCGTAATTGGTTCCACATGCAGTCAAATCCTCCACACATTCAAGTTTTCTCAGCAGAACAATTCAGAATATCGAGAAAGCATTCTATTTCTCTTTGTAAACATAACATTGGATCCACTTGCCGAACAGAAAGATTGTGTTTTTTTCCAAAACCGCTTTGATGGTGATTTTTTGGTTACATTTCACCCAAATTCCACAACGCTTTGTCCGGATATGCCTGGATGAAAGCAGAAATATCCAGTGTGTTGTGGCTATATCAATCCCAGATATTGCTACAGCCTCTGTGTTTGTTTGCGTTTTCTGGGCTTTATCTATAAACATGAATTGAATCCACTTGCCAAGAGAAAGATAGCGTTTTTCTGCTAAACCACCTAAACGGTGATTTTTTGGTTAAATTTCAAATGAATTCCACACCACTTTGTCCGGATATGCCTGTAGGAATGCAGAAATATCTGGTATGTCATGGCTATCTTAAAACCAGATCTTGCTCCCACCTCTGTGTTTGTTCATGTTTTCTGGGCATTATCTAAGAACGTGACAGTTTTGAATGCATTTTAGCATGTAACTTTTTGTTTTCTACCGGCAAACGCTGATTGGATCCACATGGAGTCCATTCCTCCTCACATTCGAGTTTTCAAAGCAGACAGCTTCAAAAACCCGAGAAAACATCATATTTGTGTTTGTATACATGACATTTGATCCACTTTCCTTTCCGTAAGATTGTGCTTTTCTCTAAAACCACTTTCACAGTGGTATGTTTATTCAATTTCACACGAATTCAACAACACATGTCTGTATATGCCTGGATGATAGACACAACACACAAGATATTTCTCGCACTCACACTCGATTTGGAAGGAATTAGTATCTGTCCCCTTGGCAAAAGGTTTCCAATTCATTCTCCAAAACACAAAAACTACTCCTGGGTTTGTTGACTATACATTTCTAAGCATGTAATGCCAATTTGTTGTGTTTTTTATTTCATAATGGCTACTCTGCCTAAACTCTTGTTTGTATTGTGTCAGAATACAAAATTTGGGAATGAAGAAGACAAAGCAAACTCACACCCAGAATACATTTAGGAAATTGCTGCAAAAGAAACCAGAAATCAGCTGAGGCACCCAAAACAATGACAGAAAGTGAAACTGGAACAAGTCAACAGCTGTGCCCTGATTGAAAAAGACCACACTTCCCGTGGCCTGAATTCCATATTCCAGCCTCAAAACCAAAGCTCACATCACAAAGTTCATTGCAAACCAGGAGAAATAAAACAAATGTGCAAAAATAAAAAAAAATCCAAGAGTCCTTAGTGTATTTGGGCTTGATTGAGTCACAAGGAAACCAGCTGCTTCCAGATTCATCCACACCTCCCAGCTGACTGGCTGTGGAATTCTCATTAAATTCACCTGAAAACCGAAATCACACTCGATTTGAAGGGAATTAATATCTGCCCCCTCAGCAAAAGGTTTCCATTTCTTTTTCCCAAACACAGAAACTCCTCTTGGTCATGTTGCCTGTAGATTTCTAAGCATGAAACACCAATGTGTTGTGTTTTTTATTTCATAATGGCTACTCTGTCTAAACTCTTGTTTGTATTTTGTCAGAATACAAAATTTGGGAATGAAGAAGGCAAAACAAACTCATACCCAGAATACATTTAGGAAATTGCCGTAAAGAAACCAAAAATCAGATGAGGTACCCAAAACAATGACAGAAACCCAGAATTGGAGCAAGCCAACAGCTTTGCCATGATTGAGAAAGACCATTACTCCCGTACCCTGGACTCCATATTCCAGCCTCAAAACCAAAGTTCACCTCAGAAAGTTCATTACAAACCATGAGAAATAAGAAAAATGTGAAAAAAAAAAAAAAACAGAAAGAAATCCCAGAATCCTTAATGATATTGGGCAAAATTTAGTGACAAGGAAACTGGCTGCTTCCACATTCATCCACCCCTCTCCACTGACTGACTGTGGAATTCTGATTGAATTAAGCTGAGCACTGCACTCACACTCGATTTGGAGGGAATTAATATCTGCCACCTCAGCAAAAGGGTTCCATTTAATTTTCCAAAACACAAAAACCCCTCTTTGTCGTGTTGCCTGTACATTTCTAAGCATGTAACGCCAATACGGTGTGTTTTTTATATCATAATGGCTACTCTGTCTAAACTCTTGTTGTATTGCGTCAGAATACAAAATTTGCGAACGAAGAAGGCAAAGCAAACTCATACCCAGAATACATTTAGGAAATTGCCACTCAGGAAACCAAAAATCGGCTGAGGCCCCCAAAACAATGACAGAAACCAGAACTGGAGCAAGGCAACAGCTGTGCCCTGACTGCAAAAGACCATACCTCCCATGGCCTGAATTCCATATTCCAGCCTCAAAACCAAAGCTTACATCACAAAGTTCATTACAAACCATGAGAAATAAGAAAAAATGTGAAAAAAAGAAAAGAAATCCAAGATTCCTTAGTGCTACTGGGCTAAATTTTGTCACGAGGAAACCGGCTACTTCTGGATTCATCCAGCCCTCTGCACTGACTGGCTGTGGAAATCTGATTGAATTCACCTGAAAACTGCACTCACATGATATGGAGGGAATGAATATCTGCCCCCTCAGCAAAAGGGTTCCATTTCATTATCCAAAACACAAAAACTACTCTTGGTCGTGTTGCCTGTACATTTCTAAGCATGAAATGCAAATTTCTTGTGTTTTTTATTTCATAATGGTTAATCTGTCTAAACTCTTGTTTGTATTGTGCCAGAATACAAAATTTAAGAAGGAATAAGGGAAAACACACTGAGACACAGAAACAATTTAGGAAATTGCCACTCAAGAAACCAAAATTTTGATGAGGCACACAAAACAATGACAGAAAGCCAGAATTGGAGCAAGCCAACAGCTGGGCCCTGATGGAAAAAGACCATATCTCCCGTGGCCTGAATTCCATATTCCAGCTTCAAAACCAAAGCTCACAAACCATGAAAAATAAGACAAATGTGCAAAAAAAAAAAAGAAATCCAAGAGTCCTTAGTGATATTGGGCTTGATTTAGTCACAAGGAAACCAGCTGCTTCCAGATTCATCCACCAATCCCCACTGACTAGCTGTGAAAATCTGATTGATTAACCTGAAAACCACACTCACACTCAATTTGGAGGAAATTAATATCTGCCCCCTCAGCAAAAGGGTTCCATTTCATTTTCCAAAACACAAAAATCCTCTCGGTCGTGTTGCCTATAGATTTCTAAGCATGAAACACCAATGTGTTGTGTTTTTTATTTCATAATGTCTTCTCTGACTAAATTTTTGTTAGTATTTTGTCAGAATACAAAATTTGGAAAGGATTAAGAAAAAAACAAACTCATACCCAGATACATTTAGGAAATTGCCAAGAAGAAACCAAAAATCGGCTGAGAACCCAAAACAATGACAGAAAGCCAGAACTGGAGCAAGCCAACAGCTGTACCTGATTGAAAAAGACCATTCCTCCTGTGCCCTGAACTCCATATTCTAGCTTCAATACCAAACCACACATCAGAAAGTTCATTTCAAACCATGAGAAATAAGACAAATGTGCAAAAAAAAAAAAAATACAAGAGTCCTTAGTGATATTGGGCTTGATTTAGTCACAAGGAAACTGGCTGCTTCTGGAATCATCCACCCCTCCCAGCAGACTGGCTGTGGAATTCTGATTGAATTAACCTGAAAATGGCACTGTCACTCAATTTGGAGGGAATTAATATCTGCCCCCTCAGCCAAAGAGTTCCTTTTCACTTTCCAAAACACAAAAACTCCACTTGGTCATGTTGCCTGTAGATTTCCAAACTTGTAATGCCAATGTGTTGTGTTTTTTATTTCATAATGGCTACTCTGTCTAAACTCTTGTTGGTATTGCATCAGAATACAACATTTGGGAAGGAAGAAGGCAAAAACAAAGTCAGACCCAGAAGCAATTTAGGAAACTGCCACTCCGGAAACCAAAAATCGGCTGAGGCACCCAAAACCATGACAGACAGCCAGAATTGGAGCAAGCCAACAGCTTTGCCATGATTGAGAAAGACTATTACTCCCATGCCCTGAACTCCATATTCCAGCCTCAAAACCAAAGATCACATCAGAAAGTTCATTACAAACCAAGAGAAATAAGACAAATGTGAAAAAAAATCCAAGAGTCCTTACTGATATTGGGCTAAATTTAGTGACAAGGAATCTGGCTGCTTCCGAATTCATCCACACCTCCAAGCTGACCGGTCTGTGGAATTCTGATTGAATTAACCTGAAACCGCACTCAAACTCGATTTGGAGGGAATAAATATCTGTCCCCTCAGCAAAAGGTTTCCATTCCTTTTTCCAAAACACAAAAACTCCTCTTGGTCAAGTTGCCTGTACATTTCTAAGCATGTAACGCCAATTTGTTGTGTTTTTTATTTCATAATGGCTACTCTGCCTAAACTCTTGTTTGTATTGTGTCAGAATACAAAATTTGGGAATGAAGAAGACAAAGCAAACTCACACCCAGAATACATTTAGGAAATTGCTGCAAAAGAAACCAGAAATCAGCTGAGGCACCCAAAACAATGACAGAAAGTGAAACTGGAACAAGTCAACAGCTGTGCCCTGATTGAAAAAGACCTCACCTCCCGTGGCCTGAATTCCATATTCCAGCCTCAAAACCAAAGCTCACATCACAAAGTTCATTGCAAACCAGGAGAAATAAGACAAATGTGCAAAAAAAAAAAATAAAAACAAAGAAATCCCTGAGTCTTTAGTGATATTGGGCTAAATTTAGTGACAAGGAAACCAGCTGCTTCCGGATTCATCCACCCCTCCCTGCTGACTGGCTGTGGAATTCTGAATGAATTCACCTGAAAACCGAAATCACACTCGATTTGGAGGGAATTAATATCTGCCCCCTCTGCAAAAGGATTCCATTCCATTTTCCAAAACACAAAAACTCCTCTTGGTTGTGTTGCCTGTAGATTTCCAAACTTGTATTGCCAATTTGTTGTTTTTTTTTATTTCCTAATGGATACTCTGTGTAAACTCTTGTTTCTATTGTGTGAGAATAATAAATTTGGGAAGGAAGAAGGCAAAACAAACTCAGACCCAGAAGCAATTTAGGAAATTGCCACTCAAGAAACCTAAACTCACTTGAGGCACCCAAAACAATGACAGAAAACCAGAATTGGAGCAAGCCAACAGCTGTGACCTGATTGAAAAAGACCATACCTCCCGTGCCCTGAACACCATGTTCCAGCCTCAAAACCAAAGCTCACATCAGAAACTTCATTACAAGTGACGATAAATAAGAAAAATGTAAAAAAAAAAAAAAGAAAAAGAAAGAAATCAAAGTGTCCTTAGTGATATTGGGCTTGATTTAGTCACAAGGAAACTGGCTGCTTCCGGAGTCATGCACCCCTCCCAGCTGACTGGCTGTGGAATTCTGATTGAATTAATCTGAAAACCCCACTCACACTCGATTTGGAGGGAATTAATATCTGCCCCCTCTGCAAAAGGGTTCCATTTCATTTTCCAAAACACAAAAACTCCTCTTGGTTTGTTGCCTATAGATTTCCAAGCATGAAATGGCAAATTGTTGTGTTTTTTATTTCATAATGGCTACTCTGGCTAAACTCTTGTTTGTATTGATTCAGAATACTGAATTAGGGAAAGAAGAAGGCAAAGCAAACTCAGACCATGAAGCAATTTAGGAAATTGTCACTCAACAAACCAAAAATCATCTTAGGCACCCAAAACAATGACAGAAAGCCAGAATTGGAGCAAGCCAACAGCTGTGCCCTGATTGTAAAAGACCATACCTCCCATGCCCTGAAATCCATTTTCCAGCCTCAAAACCAAAGCTCACATCAGAAACTTCATTACAAACCATGATAAGCAAGAAAAATGTGAAAAAGACAAAGAAACCCAAGAGTCCTTAGTGATATTGGGCTTGATTTATTCACAAGGAAACTGGTTGCTTCCGAATTCATCCACACCTCCGAGCTGACTGGCTGTGGAATTCTGATTGAATTAACCTGAACATCGAACTCACACCCAATTTGGAGGGAATTAATGTCTGTCCCCTCAGCAAAAGGTTTCCATTTATTTTTCCAAAACACAGAAACTCCTCTTGGTCATGTTGCCTGTAGATTTCTTAGCATGAAACACCAATTTGTTGTGTTTTTTTATTTTCTAATGGATACTCTGTCTAAACTCTTGTTTGTATTGCATCAGAATACAAAATTTGGCAAGGAAGAAGGCAAAACCCACTCATACCCAGAATACATTTAGGAAATTCCCACTCAAAAACCCAAAAATTGGCTGAGGCACCCAAAAGAGTGACAGAAAGCCAGAATTGGAGCAAGCCAATAGTTGTGCCATGATTGAAAAAGACCATTCCTCCCATGCCCTAAACTCCATATTCCAGCCTCAAATCCAAAGCTCACATCAGAAAATTCATTAGGAACCATGATAAATAAGAAAAATATGAAAAAGCCCAAGAAATCCAAGACATTGGGCTTGATTTTGTCACAAGGAAACCTGCTGCTTCCGGATTCATCCACACCTCACCGCTGACTAGCTGTGGAATTCTGATTGAATTAACCTGAACATCGCACTCACACTCGATTTGGAGGGTATTAATATTTCCCCCCTCAGCAAAAGGGTTCCATTCTGGTGGAATAGGAAAAACAAAATTGCTTGTGAGTGAGAAACCCTCAATCAGAGTCCTACACTTGGAACAGAATAAAATTTTCTAGTCCTTGTCCGAAGTTCACATGAAAAAATGAAGAGGTTAGTTAATTGACATAGTTTCTCCCAGCTCATATACACTATTGTTTGATAGTCTGTCTCTCTTTCATGTTCCAGGAAACCTATATGAAAAACGCAACACTAAATTAGGATAATTTCCACTTCCAAATAGGAACTCAAATAATGAAATACTTTTCTTTTTTGATAAAACATGAGCCCACATTATTTTATTGCTTCCCAAACTTATCATCTGCTGGCACCAGGAAGAACATAGCCACAATCTCTTTACTGTGAAGGGAGAACTTCTGCTGGAAGTCTGGGACATTATGACAAGAGACAGAATTTAAAACCATCTTAGTCACAGAATACATTGGCACTCCTGAAGTTCAACTAAGGGAATAAGGTCAGAATTGCCTCCCAGCACTAGAGATGATTGGAACTCCAAATGTCACATTTGGCAACCTGAACCAGGATCTTTGTGTCATGCAAGGATTTTCTATCCCTGAGCAAATTGGAATAACAGAGAGGGGGCGCTATAATTTTCTGCACTATTCAGCCACAGAACTTTTTTTTTTAAAAAGATTTGTTTATTTGAAAGGCAGAGTTACAAAGAGGCAGAGGAAGAGGAAGAGAACTTCCACCCATTGGTTTACTCCCCAAATGGCCACAACAGCTCAAGCTGGGCTGATCTCCCACATGGGTACATGTTTGCAAGCACTTGGGCCATCTTTTACTGCTTTCCCAGGCCACAGAAAGAGCTGGGTCAGAAGTAGAGCACCTGGGTCTCAAATGGGCACTCATAATGTATACCAGCACTGCAGGCATTGGCATTAACCACTACACCACAGCACCATCCCTAGAACTTTCTTTAAAATAATGAATGTAAGCAAATGAAAAGTCATTTTTGGTCCATATGGTCCTATAATACACTGAGGCTTCAAAAAGTTCATAGAAAAAAATAGATGGACTTATTTTGGTGCAAAAATGTTGAAATCCATACATAGCTTGTACTTCATTTTATTTGAGCACTACTGCTAGGTAAAATGATGCTGTTTCTGGTCAATAGCCAAGATATGCTTCCAGGTATCCCATGTGGGTGCAGCGACCCAAGCACTTGGGCAATGCTCTGCAACTTTCCCAGGCACATTAGCAGGGGGACAGATCAGAAATGGAATAACTGGGACTCAAATGGGGCACCCATGTGAAATGTCAGCAATACAGGAGATGTCTTTACCCGCTACACCAAAATGTCAACCCCCACTCTTTATATGTTTTCTATTTCATCTCTAAATTGTTCATTATAAGTTTAAGCATGGGGTGGCACTGTGGTGTAGCAGGTAAAGCTGCTGCCTGCAGTGCTGGCATCCCATATGGGCACCAGTTCGAGTCCTAGCTGCTCCACTTACAATCCGGTTCACGGCTATAGCCTGGAAAATCAGTAGAGGATAGCCCAAATTCTTGGGCCCCTGTATCTATGTGAGAGACCTGGAAGAAGCTCATGGCTCCTGGCCTTGGATAAGCACAGCTCCAGCTATTGCAGCCAATTGGGAAGTGAACCAGCAGATGGAAGACCCCCTGCCTCTGCCTCTGCTTCTCTCTCTGTGTAACTCTGACTTCCATATAAATGAATAAATCTTTTTTTTGCTTTTTTTTAACTTTTATTTAATGAATATAAATTTCCAAAGTACGGCTTATGGATTACAATGGCTTCCCCCCCATAACGTCCCTCCCACCCGCAACCCTCCCCTTTCCCATCCCCTTCCATTCACATGAGGATTCATTTTCAATTCTCTTTATATACAGAAGATCAGTTTAGCATACATTAAGTAAAGATTTCAACAGTTTTCTCCCACACAGAAACATAAAGTGAAAAATAATAGATTATTTTATAAATGATGATGAAATCAGATCAGACCAATTGTCATGTTTAATCCCAGTGAGAGTCAAGTTGGGAATTGCTAATTTCTTCTTTTTTTTAACAGAAGATCAGTTTAGTATACATTAAGTAAAGATTTCAACAGTTTGCACCCCCAAAGAAACACAAAGTGAAATATATTGTTTGAGTACTCGTTATAGCATTAAGCCTCAATGTAGAGCACATTAAGGACAGAGATCCTACATGAATAAATCTTTTTAAAAAAACTAAGTTTAACCAAATGCAAAGTTCATAATTTCTAGTAATGTAAGATTTAAATTATAAAAGTGGCTTACTACTCATAAATGCATCCTGCATGATATAAGTACCCTTGTGATTTGGTGCTTACTAATGTAAGAGGAATTTTTTCCACTTTGATTAGAAGTTTTCAAACTGGCTATATTGTCTATTGAGTTGAATTATTATACACTTTATGTCATTAATTGAAGACTTGTCAATGCTCTTATTGTCCACAACATGTTCCACCACTAGGGATCCACTGAGATACATCCATAGCTTGATGCTTCATTACTCTTTAACAGAGCATTGAGTTCTCCATTCTAGTGATGTTTATGATTGGAACATGTTAATTACAGCTTGTTTTATCATCTTAAGATTATTTCTGTTTTAAGCAGAAGCACTTTGCCACCAGCTATCAATTAAAAATAAAGTATTTGGGGGAAAAAGTAATAAGTTTAGAGTGGAGGATTCTTAGGAAGTTTAACACTGTTAGCACAATTCCAGCAGAGTATGTAAGCAGCCTACAACTTGTTCTCTTCTGAATGAGATGAATTGCTAGAATTATATAGCGTAACCCAGAATCTTGACATTCAGATAGACATCTACACCAATGAATACTGACTTACAGTTTAAGGTATATGTTAAGCACTTTCAGCTATAATACACACACACACACACACACACACACACACACATATATATATATATATATAGAGAGAGAGAGAGAGAGAGAACATTTTTATGATCATCCTGATTCTAGGACATAAAACGGTTGATACACATTGCTATATGCAATAAAGACAAAACTGTATATTAAACTTTAATTTTTGGTTTTAAAAATTTGTTCTAAAAGTGAAGAAAGCTTCCAAATGATTCAACTAGCTACAATTATGATAATTTACACCCATGAAAATTAGTTTCCATCTCTGATTAATCTAAAATTAATAACTGTGGCTATAAAGCATTTTAACATAACTATCATTTTAATGCTGATAATATTAACCGAACAGGTGGTTATGGGGGTAAAACAAGAAAGGCTATAAAAAAAGTCTAAATTATGATAGTACTCCAATGAAGCCTTACAATATACTTACATAATTTTGATGATAGTATAACCTGCTATGTCCCTTTCTCTTGAGGAAAATGATCTTTGGCTATTAGATTTAACTATACTCTCTTGCCAAACTATTCCCCAGACAATGGGCTTTCTAAAATCACTCAAATTGTGGCCACTCTGACTTCATCAACTTATGTCAATATAATATTATCATATCACATGTGCCTTAGAGAAAGAAAGGAGTTTGCCACCCAGAAATAGATTTCACTTTGGGATTTCACTGCATCTACTCTTCCTAACAGTAGCTTTCAAGGCTAAATAACCTTTTCATGCTAATGGCCCTAGCTACAGAAGTATAATCTTTTATTATTAATCAGAAGCGAGGCACAGGTGGTGTGGACACGCCCGCCGTGGGCGGGGTCTTTGACATCTCCAACGCCGACCGCCTGGGCTTCTCTGAGGTGGAGCTGGTACAGATGGTGGTGGACGGTGTGAAGCTGCTCATTGAGATGGAGCAGCGGCTGGAGCAGGGCCAGGCCATCGACGACCTCATGCCTGCCCAGAAGTGAAGCCGGCCCGTGCCTGCCACCAGCCCCACTTCCTGACTTATTGCCTGGGCAGCACCCACACGCACCCCGAAGATCGCCCGGCGGCTGAGCCCTTAGCCTCGCTGTAGAGACTTGTGTCGCCCCCGGTAGAGTCTATTTTTTTTTGATGGCTAAGATGTTGCTGATGCTGAAATAAACCAGAGTTTTGGCCTGCAAAAAAAAAAAAGAAAAGAAAAGAAAAATTGCTGTGTCTAAAAAGAAACAGTTGTAAGGCCTAGCCAATATGTATTATCAGGAGTGGCAGAGTGTGCATGAGACTGAGTCCTGAGGGTGGAAGAAAAATTTAGAAAAGAGAGGGTTTCTCAATGTGAGAACACTCATCAACGACAAAGGTTTTAACCCATTGTCAAAGATCCCAAAGGATGATGATAATACTAGGATGACATTTGAAAACTTAAACCAAAAACAGTCCATGCTAAGGAGGTAGAAATAGCTGAATTTCTGTGATAGAGAAAGAAACAATCAAAATCTCACAGGAATTATGCTACAGTTAATAAACTGATACAGCTGAAAAAGTTATGAAATGACTATGTTTTCTACAAGAGGCCCAAAGACATTCCATTTACAAAAGAAATAAAATTGGTATTGATGTGAAGGGCACTGTTACTGCTGAGAATCACAGAGGTGGATCTTTTCTGTGGGTCATTCCTCATGGTAGGGAATGTCATAAACACTGGGAACTCAGATAGCAACTTGAATGTTAAGATTCCAAAATAATAGTGACTATGGCAGAAAACAGTGCTCTAGTCCAAGGTAAGTTTTCAAAAAGTCTATTGGTTCCCCTAGCCCAACATGGTTAACCTCTCTGCTCTCAAATTGTAAAATGGAGGGAAAATACTTGGTAATGGGAAGGACACAACATTGGTTCCATGACCTACAATGTAAGAGCAGATACAAATGAAACCCTCTAACCATCCTTCCAACAACTATACCTAAGTCATAATCTATGTTACATTGCAGAAACAATGGATATTAGATACTATTAAATTATCAATTTTGAAAGTTGGTATACTGATACTGGATTTATGTTTTAAAGAGTATTATCTGTTTAAGTTCTTTCCTTAAAAATAAATGAGGCAAGAATCAGAGATTGTGAACTCCAACATATCCAGATTTAATTCAACAGTTTAGATAGTTAAAATCAGACAGATACCGGAGATTGATATTAGACTATCACAAATTCAATGCATGCCAAGGATCAGAAATGGTAAATGAGAGGTGGGGAGGAACAATGCCAGATTTCATGAGAAAACATGGGTCCTGCATTAATAATGTTGACCATGAAATTATCCTAAGTCTGTCAGTGACCCAGCAGGGCTGATGCACTGCAATAATGAATTGAAGAGAGCCTGCCCTATAATTCAGTCTCCAATCAGGCCCCAATTATCTATGTCATGAGCCAGCAAAAGGTGACTGTCATCCAGAGGAGTGCCTGTGGGGTTTCAGACCCAGTATGCCAGTGGGACTATCTGGTGACTATATGGGTGGATGAGCCTCATCAGTGTCAAGGAAGGTCCAGAGGAACCCATGAGATTTCCCTGAAATCCATCAACTTAGGAGCCCCTTCAGGACAGCATCAAGTAGAGAGTATTCTGCTTTTGTTGTGGATGGCCAGATTGGGTACCAGCTGGGGGATAATGGATAAAGGGAAATTAGGGAGAACATCACATGGTGGTACACTCAGTAGTGTGGCAGGAAGCTGCTGCTGTGAACGCTTCTTGGATGCTTGTGCTTGGGGATTTTCCAGGGCAGTTTGATAGTGAGAGCCTAATTTCAGGGGCTATTAGACATCAGAGCCAGATTTGGTATGACCTGAGAGTCAAATATATACTTATATTCAAAATCTAGTATTTCAATAGGTTATATTTTGAATATCTATTCTGCACAGCTGTCTCATTCAATAATAAGTGGTTTCTGTTTCCTTGTTGCAGGGCAGGCATTGTTCGTGGTTATGCCATTTGTGTGTAACATTAGCATTGTGTTTTGAAAAATCTGAAAGGACACTGCAGCTGTACTGATAGTGAATATCTGTGTGATTTCTCAACTGATTGTCCACCAGCTGACTTTCAGGCCAGGCAGTAATTCTCAATATATTTGCAACAGTGAGACAAATATTGCAAACCAATTGGGAATTTTAGCCTTCTTTAGAGGAATGCAGCAATAACCAGGAATTAGGAGTGAAGTCAATGTGTATAAAGGAATGGAGACACAGGTGTCCTGACATGGGCTGTATGAATCAGAGAGGTCAACATGTGAGGGGAGATAATGGCTACATGTAGAGGAGCTGGAGACTCATGAGGATTGGCATAAGATACAAGCACAGTAGGAGCCACTTGAGGAAAGACGTGGTGTAAACAAAAGGGCTGGAGACCCTGAAGCCTGCCCTTGCTGCAGGCACAAGGATAGGCTACTAAGAGCAGGCTTGGATGTCAAAGATTTTTAAATGCAAGATTACAAGGATGAACATCAGACCCAGCCACAGAAAATGGTAAAATTGCTGATAATATATGGTTTCAGGAGCAAGATCAGAGATACATAAAGTCTGGCATGGCATAGCTGGAAGGCACATAGGGCTTGAGACATCACGAGGCAAATAGTTGGCAGAGTGATGGAGGATTGGAAAACACAGAAAGAAATAGAGGAGATGTCATATAAATCAGTGCACAGATACATTTATAGGCTCAAGATATGATGTGAGAAGAGAGACCTAATCATCGTGACATCCTTCTTAAGATCTAAGATGAACTATACAGCAATATAAGATAGTGAAAATGGAGAATATCATCAATATAATGCCTTTAGTAAGACTGTACAACAGAAACAAATAATAAAGCAAAGGTGTTTTTAAAACATATGAGCAGACGGTTGGCACTGTGGCGTATCAGGTAAAACTGCCGTCTGCAGTGTTGGCATCCAATATGTGTGCCAGGTCAAGTCCCAACTGCTCCACTTCCAATACAGCTCTCCTCTATGGCCTGGAAAAGCAGTAGAAGATGGCCCACATCCTTGGGCCCCTGCACCCACATGTGAGTGCCAGAAGAGTCTCCTGACTCCTGGTTTCAGCTTTGCCCAGCTCTGGTCATTTCAGACATTTGGGGAGTAAATCTTGGATGGAATACATCTCTCTCTCTGCCTCTGCTTCTCTGTAACTCTTCCTTTCAAATAAATGAATATTTTTATAAAATGAGTATAATTAATAAAGACTAGTATAATCTTAAGAAAAAGTAAAAATATGCAACACAGATAACCAGTGACAGAAATCCAAACAGCATTGTTCTTGACCAAATTAATAAAGTTTAGCAACACAGTTAAAGAATAATCTGAAATGCATAGAAAAAGTTTTTTTAAAAAAAAAAACTTAAACCCAGAGCCACCACGTTATGAAATAAATTTATCAAAAATCTTCAATAACATAGGAATCTGCTATATAAACAAAATAAGTTGACTCAGTGTTTGAAAAATCAAAATAACCAATGACCAAATTCAAAAAGCAAAATGTCTGGCCTAGATTTGTAGAATTTCCCTCATATTCAAGGCAGTAAAACACTCCTCAATTTCCCAGATTCATAAAAAGTGGTAATAAATATGGAATATGATTTAATTTCTTTTCTGAATGCAGTATTACATTGATGCCACAGTCAGATCAAGACATGAACTAAAAAGGAACTTAAAGAACATATCTCTATAAAAAGAGGTACAAACATTTTAAGCAAAATGTTAATATAGAGCAAAATATGAAATCACAAGGGATCAATAAAAAAGCAAGATAGAGTCAAAGATGCCAAGGTGTTTAACATTTCAAAATAAATCATGTAAATAATTCATGTGGAAGAGAAACACCAAACAATCGCATGGTAACTGCAATTAAAAGATGAAAAGTTTTGAATAAAATGAAGCATCTAATCACAAAAATAAACTGTGAGTAAAGCAGTAAAAAGAGTTATTACTTATTACTTATTATAAGATGGGCTGCAATGCACCTATAATAATTGTCATAGAACACTGAAAGCTATTTCCCTCGGAATACAGCTGTACAAGCTGCTCTTCTTTTATTTTGTGTCTTCAATAATGTCCTAGATGTGCAGTTAGGAAATTTAAAAACAGAAAATTTTATGTATAAGGATATGCTTTTAAGCAGCAGAACCATCAATAAATGTTAATTAAACTATTATATACGGAGATAATCCCATAAAATTCAAAACAAATAAAAACTGACCAGAAAATTATGCAGGATTACTGTGTATAAGATCAATATATAAACCCAATGTGTTATGGCATGCCAGTAAGAACGAAACAGACAACAATATTAAATTACAGAATACAGAACTACAAGTGAATATCTGTAACAGAAACACGAGAAAGAGAGGTCAACCTATGTAAGGTATTTTTTAGTATCTTAAAATAGTCCTGGAGTCAATTTTTTTTTAAAAAAAAGTCAAATGACCTTAAAAAAGAACCAAGAATATAAATAATATAAAGATGCAGAATACCGGAAAGATTCAGCATTCTGTTACACATGAGACCATTATTGAAAGTCCGAGGGTCACAAGATTTTAATAGTGTCCTGGAAAAAGAGGGAGGGACAGTGCTCTGATGTCATGATCATCAGGGAGGTGAGAGCGGCCCCTGCTGTTGGGAGGATCAAGCTGCAAAGATGAGGCAGTTTCAGACCTGAGACCAAGCAGAGTTCCTCTCTGCCCCCACCTGCCACAACCCCAAGCTACGGCCCTCACGCTAGGAGCATTTGGATTGGCTATGTGTTCTCTGATGTTATGCATGCTCATTGTTAGGGCAGACTTTAAAATCAGGTGTTCAAAGGCAACACTGCTGAACCACACAGCATCTTCTTTTCTGGCATCCCAATGTTAGGCTTTCTGGGTTTGTTCCTGAGAGAGGTCTCAGGTGTTTCACCCATTGCTGCTCTGTGAACTTCCCTCACCACACTCAGGAGCCCTCAGGAGGATGCTGGGACTCATTGGAAGCTGGAAAGTGGTGAGTGTCAGAGAGCAGTATTCTACAGTCACAGGAGGTGAGCTGGGCCAGTTAGCCAGGACCCTGGTGTTGTGTCCTGTGTCTAAAGGAAAAGGGTTTGTGTGAACCCTGGGGCCGCACAGCTTTCCAAATTGATGGTGATTACAGAATCCACATGGAGAAATGAACTTCCACATGTGATCTGATATCCTTTGGTTGAGAAACGAGGTCACTAGTTTACAATTCAGTCCTGTCAGCACAGTTCTTCCTAGGTTCTGAGTCAGGTTTTGTTTGATGCTAATAACAGAATAGTACAGACTCAGTAATTTAGAAAGAAATGGTATTTGTCTCATGGTTTGAGTCCAAGGTCGGAGGGCAGTATCTGTTGATGGTCATCTTGTTGGCAGAGGTTTGGGTGGCACAGAGACCATATGACCAAATAATGAAGTTGCAGGAGGTTCAAATATGAAGTAGTTTCTATAGCACACACCTGGGAATAAGCAGTCACTCAATAATCACATGAATTGATTTAGCCTAATCGCTTCATTAGGGTCCCACCTGTTCCCAATGATTAATCTCTGCTAATTGGTATTAAATGCCTTCACACCCTTGTGTGGAGAGTAAAATCTTTGTAAAGGCCAATCATTCTTCACTCCCCAACCCCAAGCTAACTGGTGTGAGAACTGAAAATCAAATAAACTGTTGAGCACACAGTAGTTTCATTATGCATCCAAATTTGTTTTTGTCAAATGATAGCTTGTAGCATTTGAGAATATCTCAGAAGATCAGATTCTGCTGGCTATAAAATGGTTTATAAATTTGAGAGTTCATTTGTGACTGGTAAAAGAAAAAAAAATTCTTTTCTCCTCAATTCCTGTACCTTTGATTTTAAGACTCAGATATTCCATGGGCAATATGAGTGGCTATGATTCTGTCTAATACACAAATTTCAGGCCATAGCTAAGCTCATGCAAATAAGATAGCTTTAGAGGGGATCTCTGGGTAACTTCATAATTTTGACTGGAGTCAGAAAATCAAATACATGCTTTTCATTGGTGTATGCCTGTGATGTGTTGATGCTAAAATCTTAATCCATTATGTCTACTAACTCTATATAATGGCAGAATTGAACTGTTGGTAAGTCATAGGTGTTATAGATGTGTTGTTTGATATTAAGCAAACAACACACATTTGGTGTTAGTGATCATGAAAATGACTGCACAGGTCACAGACTTAAACTGATTTTAAGTGTTTGATTTCTGGTGAGAATTAAGACCTTGGAGGAGGGAGCCAATGCAAACTGTCAGGAGGGAAAAGTAAAAAGTGTGGAACTCTCAGAATTACATGTTCTGGCTGCTGAGGTTTGTCTTAGTTCCTGAGAGTGAATCCCCTTAGTCTGCATCTCCTGAGAGTGATCCCCAAAGTCTGGGAACCTGAATTTGGTGTCCCTTGATACTGTGGGATAAATAGGTTGTTTCCTTTCAATTGCACTTAGTACACCAGTTTAGAAATTATGTGCCATGATTTCATGTTAGACATATATACTCTTGCATAGATCCCTAATATACAGTAATAAAACCTGAAAGGAAGACAATTGTTGACGTCTTTGTTTTCTGCTAAATTTGAATAAGAATGTTAACACCCATAGAACTAATATTCAGGAAAATATAGGGGCCTTGGTCAGTTCAGGTATTTTCCCAATCTCTTCTACTTCTGCCCCCAACAGGAAAGTCCTGGTTCTTTGATGTTTTTGTTTGCTTACTTTCTGTTTCTCTAAACCATGAGTTTTGCTAGCTTTGTTTGGTATTTGTGACAATATCTTTCTTGATTTTTGTTCCTCATCTGCTAATTCTTGGCCTTTTTGGTTACATCATGGCAAAATGCTGTCATGTTATAGATTGTGTATAGACTGTGCTTCTGTAGGAAATATTGATAGTTAAAATGCATTATCTGTCTTTTCTTCCATATATACTGATTTTTGTGCCTTTTCAACACTTGACGTGACCTTATTTATTTATTTTCTCCATCTAGTGTTAGCTGATGTATCTGCACAATGACATATGGATAACTATTAATTACCCCTGGTTGGGTATCTATACCATTGTATTTATTTGTTCTGATAAACACTGGGAAATCCTTGCAGTTTTGTAAGCATTTTTCTTAAATATTCTGATGCTCTATGAACACTGATATGAAACACTGTACTATCCTCATAGAAAATGAGGATTAATGAGATTTATTTTCAATTGGCTTTATAACCCTCCACTGTGATACGGCCTTGACTAAACAAGTTGAGTTGGTGAACTCAAGGGGCTCCCATAGCCTAGACAGCTCATGACAAGAGCCTCGGGTGATTGCTGACATCATAAATAAGAGGCCAATTGTTAAATCAACAACGGGAGTCACTGGGTAAATACTCCCCATGTAGGATCTCTGTCCTTAATGTGCTTTACTATGAAACTTAAAGACAACATTACTAGCTGAACAATACCCTATACCTTGTGCGGTTGTGTAAAGGCAGCCTGTTGAAATCCTTGCTTAGTATATACTAAGTTGATTTCTGTATATGAAGGTAATTGAAAATGAAACTCGAAACAGGAGGGAGGAAGGATGGGGGAAGCCACAACAATACAAAATACAACAATACAAAAGTTGCACTTTGTAAATTCACATTTATTAAATAAAAAAAAAAACCCACATGATTAACTCAATGTTAAGAAAGAGTTCAACAAATAGTATGACATATAGAAAAAAAAAAACTGTTTATCAACAGTCAAGACCAAAGCTGTTCAAGTCATTGCTTCTCAAAGAGTCGATCTCAGTTTTACGGATTTTCTTTTAGGTGCTCTGTTAGTTATCACAGATCAAGGGAAACATGTGGTATTAGTATATTGGGACTGTCTTATTTCACTCAGTATGTTTTCCAGATTCATTCATTTTGTTGCAAATGAATGGATTTCATTGTTTTTATCCATTGTGTAGTATACAATAGAGTATATATCCCATAATTTCCTTATCCAGTCTTTAGTTGAAGGGCATTTAGGTCAATCCGATGTCTTGGCTATTGTGAATGCAGCTTTAATAAACATTGAGGTACAGATAACATTTTTCATTTGCTGATTTCATTTCCATTGGGTAAATTCCCAGGAGTGAAATGACTGGGTCCTATGGTAGCTCTATATTCAGATTTCTGAGGTATCTCCAAACGGTCTTTCATAGTGGTTTTACAAGTTTACATTCCCACCAGCAATGGGTTGGGGTACCTTTTGCCTCACATTCTCATCAGCATTTGCTGCTTATTGATTTCTGTATGAAAGCAATTCTAACTGGAATGAGGTGAAACCCCACTGTGTTCTTTTTAAAGATTTATTGAATTTATTTGAAAGACAGAGTTACATCAGCTCTTGTCCTGATGGTTGATGTACAATGTAATACTTTATCCATGTTAGAATTTTTTTTTTGTTCTAGTAGCATTGGTTGAACTCTGTAATTAACACACAATTATTCTTAGGTGTTTAAATTTTAACTGAAAAGTGATCCCTGTTAGGAATTTGGAAAACATTATGCTGAGTGAAATAAGCCAATCCCAAAGGGACAAATACCACTTGTTCTCCTTGATAGGTGACAACTAACAGAGCACCAAAAAGGAAACCTGTTAAAGTGAAATGAGAACTATGAGAAATGGTGACTTGATCAGCCCTCACCCTGACTGTTGATGAGAGCTTAATATGTTATCCCTCTTAGTATCTTTTTTGTTTGTTCTACTTAATACTTTTGGTTGAATACTGTAATCAATACACAGTTATTCTTAAGTGCTGAAACTTAACTGAAAAGTGATTGCTGTTAAACATAAGAGTGGGAATAAGAGAGGGAAGAGATGTGCAATTTGGGACAAGCTCAAGCTGACTTACCTCAAACGGTAGAGTTAGAAACATACCAGGTGATTCAAATTCAATCCCATCGAGGTGGCATGTACCAATGCCATCTCACTAGTCCCAGTAATCAATTTCTGTTCACAATTGATCGTAATGATAGGACTAAGAGCCTAAGGGATCACATAAACAAGAATAGTGTCTGCAAATACTAGCTGATAGAATAAAAAAAAGGAGAGAATGATCCAACATGGGAAGTGAGATACACAGCAGACCCATAGAATGGCAGATGTCCTAAACAGCACTCTGGCCTCAGAATCAGCCCTTAAGGCATGCAGATCCGGCTGAAAAGCCCATGAGAGTATTTCAGGCATGGAAAGCCAAGACACTCTGGGGAAAAAAAAAAAAAAACCTAAATGAAAGATCTCCACGAGTGAGATCCCAGTGGAAAGAACAGGTCATCAAAGCAGGAGGTACCTTTCTCTGAAGGGAGGAGAGAGCTTCCACTTTGACCATGGCCTTGTCTAAATATGATCAGAGTCAGTGAACTTGGGGGGCTTCCATAGCCTTGGCAGCTCATGACAAGAGCCTAGGGTGATTACTGATGCCATAAACAAGAGTGTCAATTTGTTAAGTCAACAACAGGAGTCACTGTGCACTTACTCCTCATGTAGGATCTTTGTCCTTAGTGTGCTGTATATTGAGATTTAATGCTATAACTAGTACTCAAACAGTATTTTTCACTTTATGTTTCTGTGTGGGAGCAAACTGTTGAAATCTTTACTTAATATATGCTAAACAGATCTTCTGTATATAAAGAGAATTGAAAATGAATCTTGATGTGAATGGAAGGGGAGAGGGAGCAGGAAAGGGGAGGGTTGCGGGTTGGAGGGACGTTATGGAAGGGAAGCCATTGTAATCCATATTCTGTACTTTGGAAATTATGTTCATTAAATAAAAGTTAAAATAAATTTAAAAAAAAGAAAGAAAGACAGAGATATAGAGAGAGGTAGAGACAGAGATAGAGGTCTTCCACCTGATGGTTCACTCCCCAGATGGCTGCAGTGCCTACAGCGGTGCTGATCCAAAGCCAGGAACTTCTTCAGGGTTTCCCACATGGGTGCAGGTTCCCAAGGACTTAGGCCATATTCTATTTTTTCCCAGGCCATAGCAGAGAGCTGTATAGGAAGAGGAGCAGCTGGGACTAGAACCGGCACCCATATGGGATGCCTGCACTTCAGGCCAGGGATTTAACCCACTGCACCACAGTGCCAGCCATCACTGTGGTTTTAATTTGCACTTCCTTGATGCCTAGTGATTCTAGACATTTTTTATTTGTCTCTTTGCCATCTGGATTTCCTATTTTGAAAAATATTCATTTAAATGCTTGGCCCATTTCTTCACTCGGTTGTTTGTTTCATTGTTGTGGAGTTTCTTGATCTCTTTATATATCCTGGTTTTAAATCTTTCATCAGCTGCATAGTTTACAAATAATTTCTCCCATTCTATCAGTTGCCTCTTTACTTTCTGAGTGTAATCCCATTTGTTAATTATGGCTTTGATTGCCAGTGCCTCTGGTTTCCTTTCTAAGAACTCTTTGCCTGAGCCAATTATCTTGCTGGCTTTCCCCAATGTTCTTTAATAATATGGTGTTATCAGCTCATAGATTTATGTCTTTGATCATTTTGAATGGATTTTTGTGTATGGTGTAAAGTAGGGGTTTGCTTCATATTTTTGCATGTGGAAATCCAGTTCTCCCTGCACCACTTGCTGAAGAGACTGTCCTTACTCCAGGGATGTGTTTTTGCTCTTTGGTTGAATATAAGTTGGTTGAAGATGCTTGGATTGACTTCTGGTGGTTTTGCTTATTTGTTTGTTTGTTTTGTCTATCCATCTTTTTTTTTCACCACTGCTAGGCTGCTTTTGTATAACTGCCTTGAGGCATGTCTTGAGACCTTGTATTGTGATGCCTCTGGCTTTGTTTTTGTTCTATAATATTGCTTTAGCTATGCAAGGTCTCCTGTGTTTCTTCATCATTTTTCCAGATCTTGGAAGAATGTCTTTGCTATTTTGATTGGTATCACATTGAATTTGTAAATTGCTTTTAGATAATGGACATTTTGATGATATTGCTTCTTATAATTCATGAACAGGGGTTTTTTTTCCATTTTTATCTTCTATTTCTTTTTTAATGTTTTATAATTCACATCATAAAGATCTTTGGCATTGTTGGTTAAATTTACTCTACGCTATTGTGAATGGGAATGATCTGAGATGTTCTTTCTTAAACATGCCATTGTGTATACAATCTGTGTATACAAAGGCTGTTTTAATGTCTGTGTATTGGTTGTATATCCTCCCGCATTACCAAACTCTTCCATGAGTTCACATAATCTCTTGGAGGAGTCTTTTGGATCCATCTACAAATAGAGATGTCATCTGCAAAGAGAGATAGTTTGACTTTCTCTTTACCAATTTGTGTCCCTTGATTTCTTTTTCTGGCTAATGGCTCTGGTTAAATCTTCTGGGATTATACTGAATAGCAATGTTGAGCGTGGGCATCCTTGTCTAGTTCCAGATTTCAGTGAGAATGCTTCTAACGTTTCCTCATTCAATGGGATGCTGACTATATTTTGTCATAAATTTCCTTGATTGTGTCAAGAGATTTTCCTCTATACTCAATTTGCTCAGTTTTCATCATGAAAGGGTGTTGTATTTTATCAAATGCTTTCTCTGCATATAGAGATAATCATTTGGTTTTTGTTCTTAAATTTGTTAATGTGATGTATCACATTGATTGATTTGCAAATAGTGAACCATCCATGCATACCAAGGATAAATTCCACTTGGTCTGGGTGAATGATCTTTAGATGTGTTGTTGGATTCCATTGACTAGAATTTTATTAAGGATTTTTGCATCTATTTGATTTAGGGAAATTGGTGTGTAGTTCTCTTTCTCTATTGTGTCTTTTTCTGTGTTTAGAAATTAAGGCGATGCTGGCTTCATAGAAAGATTTTGTGAAAATTCCCTCTCTTTCAATTGTTTTGAATAACTTGAGAAGAATTGATATTAGTTCTCTTTTAAATTTCTGTTAAAATTCAGCAGTGAAGCCATCGGGACCTTGGCTTTTCTTTATTGAGAGGGTCTTTATTACTGATTCAATTTTCATCTTGGAAATTTGTCTGTTTAGGTTTTCTATGTATTCATTGCTCAATGTAGCTAGGTTGTTTGTTTCCAGGAACCTGTCCATTTCATTTATGTTTCCAGCTTGTTAACATGCAGCTCTTTGTACTAATTTCCTGTTATTCACTTTATGGTGTCAGTTGTTACATTTCCTTTTTCATCTCTAGTTTTATTAATTTGCATCTTTTTTGGTTAGTTGCCCAAATATGTGTCAATTTTATTTTTAAAAACAGCTTTTTTTTTTATAGGCAGAGTGGACAGTGAAAGAGAGAGACAGAGAGAAAGGTCTTCCTTTGCCATTGGTTCGCCCTCCAATGGCCACCGCGGCCAGCGCACTGCAGCCAGCGCACCACACTGATCCGAAGGCAGGAGCCAGGTGCTTATCCTGGTCTCCCATGGGGTGCAGGACCCAAGCACTTGGGCCATCCTCCACTACACTTCCTGGCCACAGCAGAGAGCTGGCCTGGAAGAGCGGTAACTGGGACAGAATCTGGCACCCTGGATGGGACTAGAACCTGGTGTGTGCTTGCGCTGCCAGGCAGAGGATTAGCCTATTGAGCCGTGGCCCGGCCACAGCTCTTTATTTTGCTGATCTTTTATATTGCTTTTTGGATTCATTTTTTAAATTTCCTCTCTAATTTTAATATTTCTTTTCTTCTATTAGTTTTGGGTTTGGTTTGCTCATTTTCTAGATCCTTGAGATGCGTTGATAGCTCATTTATTTGGTGTATTTCCAGTTTCTTGATATAGGCACCAATTGTTACAGACTTTCCTCTTAACATTGCTTTTGCTGTACACCATAAGTTTTGATATTTTGTTGTTGCTTCATTTATTTCCAGAAATTTTTTATTTCAATTTTAATTTCTTCTATGACCCACTCTTTATTCTGGAGCATATTGTTCAGTCACCATATGTTTGCATATGTTTCAGAGATTGTTAAGTTGCTGATTTCCAGCATCATTCCATTGTGGTGTGAGAAGAAGCGTAGTATGATTTTGATTTTTTTTTTTTGAAATTTGCTGATGTTTGCTTTATGGCCTAGAATGTGATCAATCCTAGAAAAAGTTCCATACACTCCTGATAATAATACATATTCTGGAACTGTAAGATGAAAATTTCTGTAGATATCTAATGGATCCATTTGGTCTATAATGTTGATTACCTCTGCTGTTTCCTTGCTGAATTTCTGTCTGGTGGATCTGTCTGTCCATTCCTGAATGTGGGGTATTGAAGTTGCCCATTACTATTATGTTTGAATCTATGTCTCCCTTTTGTTCCTTTAATGTTTCTTTTAAATAGTCAGGTGCCCTGTAATTAGGTGCATATGCATTTATATTAGTGATATACCCACCTAGCGTGTAGGATTTCTGATGAGAAGTCCAGTCTGAGTCTAACTGGAGATCCCTGAAATAAATCTAGTGTTTCTCTTGTGAAGATTTTAGAATCTTTTGTTTATATTTTACTGTGGAAAGTTTGATTATAATCTATCATGGTGAATATAGTTTCTGGTCATATCTTTTAGGAGTTCTATGTGCTCCTTGTACTTAAATGCCCCTTTATTTCTCCAAATTAGGGAAGTTTTCTGCTATTATTTCACTAAAAGGGCTTTGTAATCCATCCCATCTTTCCAAAATTTCAGAAATTCCTAGAACTTTTATGTTGGGTAATTTGATAGTATCTATAATTTACCAACAGTGTGTTTTAACTTTCTAATTTCTTCTTATGTTTGATCTCTCTGAATGATTTCCTTTTTTTGTCTTCTAAGTCAGATATTCTTTCTTTTGATTCACAGATTCTTTTGTTAAGGCTTTCCACTGCATTTTCTAATTTGCTGTATTGACTTCTTCATTTCCAAGATTTCATTTTGATTTCTCCTTAAGTTCTCAATTTCATGGGAGAAAATTTCTTTCATGTCATGTATAGATTTTATTAGTTCATGCATTTTCTTCTGATTACTTTTAAGCAATCCTGTGATCAATATTTTGAATTCTATTTCTGGATATTTTTTAATCTCATCATCTTCACAATCTATTATTGTAGTGTTGTGTTCTTTGGGGGGCATCATTTTGTCTTCCGTATTCTTGTTTGGTGCATTTGTTATTTAGTATTTGTGGAGATACTCATTTTTTTTTTGCTGTTGCAGCTTTTATCTGTGGACTATGTCTGTGATCAATATCAGATTGTCTGCTTTCAGGAAATACCTAAACGCATGTGGTGATTGTAGCCAGGGTGCTTTGTTCATTGCTTCGGAGTGAAGGGTGTGTCTGAAGTGACACACCAATTTTGGCATCTTAAATCTCTTTTTTTTTTATTAGAGGGGAGGTTTCTTCTTGTCTGTTGGTGTAGATTCATCTGAGCTCCTCTCCTCAAATGAGACCAGTTCCTGGGTGCTAGCCCCGGAGGGTATATTATTTGTTGGCACTGCCACAAGGACCACACAAAGGATCTGTGCAGTTTTCAGTTTAAGTTTGGATTCCCCAGCAATGACCCTTGCCTGGTAACCCAGGAATGCTGATTGTGTGGAGCCTCCCACATTGACTGCTCAAAGTCCCGGTGACACCCTGAGTGCTCCCACAAAACCTCAGTATTTACACAGTCCTAGCACAGACGCCTCACACAGTCTCAAGCAGCATACCCCCCTGCCAGATCTCCCCACCAGATCAGGGTTCTCTGCTTGGCTGCTTTCAAGATGCTGACACAAGCTAGCACAACTGTCATATGTGTCAAAATGGCACTTGTTCTATATCACTTTCTTACATGTTGCAGTTGCAGGGTGCTATGGACGGAGAAAATGTGCCCCCTCTTTTTTTGCTCCTCTAGTTTGGCAGGTACATTATCCCCCAATTGGCTCCAAGTCAGATTCTCTCTAGGCTTGTCCTGCAACTTTTTCACCCATGGATTTGGCTTATGCAGTCTGGTCTCACCACACTCTCCTCTCTGATGTGGAGGCTCTTGGCTGCTGGAGTTCTGAGGTGTGAATCCCTCCATGTAGGTCCACTTTGTCCCTCCAATGTGTAGAGATTCCTCTGCTTTTTTACCCAAAACTCTTGCCTGAATCTGCACTCTTTCCATTTTTTAAAAACTATCTTCCCCAAGAATAGAGCAGCAAGCTCCCTCCCTACTCTGCAATCTTGCCCATGATCCCTATTACTGTTTTCTAATGGAGGAGAGCTTACACGTATCGGTAGATTTGTTCAACATCAAATGTTAATAACCTTGATGAGAAGGGAAGAATTTAATTCCATGCAAAGTTAAATCAGAAGAAATTAACATATATGTTCAGGTACAGGACTCCATCCTTTATTCATGTGTGGGTGGTAGGAATCCAAGTGCTTATGCACCAACTACTGCCTCATAGACATCTTAGCAGGATGCTGCCTTGAATATGCAGAATATCAATCATGCAACTGGGCATGTTGGTATTAGATATGGTATTTCCCAAGCAGCAGACTAACTTGCATCACAACATTTAACATTCCAAGTCTGATGGTTTGCTATGAAATTTTGCCTGGGTCCTGTATCTCCAACCGGAAGTTCTGAGGCTTCTTCATAACATAAATTTTCAAATCATGTTGGTGTTATATTCACTGAATGCCAAGAAGCATTTTAGGGAAGAACTACATGAATATTTGGAAACAGGGAGGTGTCTTTCACAAAAATTACTATAAAGATATAGTATAATAAAAGTGTATTATATTCATTTTTCTACACAGCTGTGGACAAAAATAACCTGGTTACAAGCAGAATATATTCTATAGAATTTTCAGTGTATAACATCAAAATATGTTCTAGTGAAACTAACAATATGAAGTACCATGAAGTATATTAGTAGCAACAGAACAATAGTTAACATCACCCAAGTATTTTTGTATAGGGTAGATATTAGTGACAGCATTTGTTTCTTTCTGTGGTATTTTGCAACTTAACTCACAAGCATTCTTAAAATAACAAATTGCTTCTTGGCAATAACATTTTAAAAAAATTAAGTAGCAAGTACATGTTTCTTTTTACATAAGGATTACTTGTGCCTTATCACTGCCAATCAGTGTAATTGTTGGTGCTCTTTCTTTTTTTTAACTTTTATATCATGAATATAAATTTCCATAGTACAGCTTATGGATTACAATGGCTTCCCCCCCATAACGTCCCTCCCTCCCACAACCCTCCCCTTTCCTGCTCCCTCTCCCCTTCCATTCACATCAAGATTCATTTTCAATTCTCTTTATATACAGAAGGTCAGTTTAGCATATATTAAGTAAAGATTTCAACAATTTGCACCCACATAGAAACACAAAGTGAAAAATACTGTTTGAGTACTAGTTATAGCATTAAATCACAATGTACAGCACATTAAGGACAGAGATCCTACATGAGGAGTAAGTGCACAGTGACTCCTGTTGTTGACTTAACAAATTGACACTCTTGTTTATGGCATCAGTAATCACCCTAGGCTCTTGTCATGAGCTGCCAAGGCTATGGAAGCCCCCTGAGTTCACTAGCTCTGATCATATTTAGAAAAGAGCATTTTCAAAGTGGAAGTTCTCTTCTCCCTTCAGAGAAAGGTACCTCCTTCTTTGATGACCTGTTCTTTCTACTGGGATCTCACTCATGGAGATCTTTCATTTAGGTCTTCTTTTTTTGCTAGTGTGTCTTGGCTTTCCATGCCTGAAATACTCTCATGGGCTTTTCAGCCAGATCCACGTGCTTTGAGGGCTGATTCTGAGGCCAGAGTGCTGTTTAGGACATCTGTCATTCTATGGGTCTGCTGTGTATCTCGCTTCCAATGTTGGATCATTCTCTCCCTTTTTTATTCTATCAGCTAGTATTTGCAGACACTAGTCTTGTTTATGTGCTCCCTTTGGTTCTTAGTCCTATCATTATGATCAATTGTGAACAGAAACAGATCACTTGGACTAGTGATATGGCATTGGTACATGCCACCTCGATGGGATTGAATTTGAATCCCCTGGTATATTTCTAACTCTACCATTTGGGGCAATTCAGCTTGAGCATGTCCCAAATTGTACATCTCTTCCCTCTCTTATTCCCACTCTTATGTTTCACAGCAATCACTTTTCAGTTAAGTTTCAACACTTAAGAATAACTGTGTATTGATTACAGTATTTAACCAAAAGTATTAAGTAGAACAAACAAAAAAAAATACTAAGAGGGATGACGTATTAAGTTGTTCATCAACAGTCATGGCAAGGGCTGATCAAGTCACCGTTTCTCATAGTGTTCATTTCTCTTTAACAGGTTTCCTTTTTGGTGCTCAGTTAGTTGTCACCGATCAGGGAGAACATATGATATTTGTCCCTTTGGGACTGGCTTATTTCACTCAGCATAATGTTTTCCAAATTCCTAACAGGGATCACTTTTCAGTTAAAATTTAAACACCTAAGAATAATTGTGTGTTAATTACAGAGTTCAACCAATATTACTACAACAAAAAAATACTAACATGGATAAAGTATTACATTCTACATCAACAATCAGGACAAGTGCTGATCAAGTCACTGTTGGTGCTCTTTCAAGGAGGTCTTCCTTGGCCCTTGTCATGTGCAAAGCACTGTTACTACTGAGGGAAGCTGATTGGACTTTTTTTCTACAGCCAATGAATTTGGTATTTTGTATTCACTTCTATCATGATATTGCTCTGAGTCTAGGAGCAAATCATACCAGTTCTCTCACATTTCCATTTTTCTTCTCATCCAGGGACAGTCCTAATTCCCAGTACATGTTTCCTATGCCAAAGAAAATGAACACACCATCAGTAAGTTGTTTATTTTTGTTTGCATTATATTGTGATATAGCAGCTTTATGAGTGTATTTTATTAAAATTGTGAAATAAATATTTGACAACATAAAATTATCATGATTATAAAGCATTAGAAATATCAAACCTGATATCAAATTTTTTTCCAGTCTCTGTGATGCAAAATAGTAACATATTTATCATGTTATTCAAATTGGAACATAGAATCTCCTAAATTATTGTAAAATATAAAGTCTAAATTTGTATTTATTGGTCTTATCGATGATATAGTAGAGGTGGTTTAGTACCAACGTAGTAATATACACTGAACGAGTAAAAAGTTGGGGCCAGCACTGTGGCACACTGGGTTAATGCCCTGGCCTGAAGTGCTGGCATCTCAAATGGGTGCCGGTTTGAGACCCGGCTTTTCCACTTCTTTTTGTTTTTTGATTGTTTGTTTGTTTGTTTAAACTTTTATTTAGTAAAAAATTATAGCTTATGGATTACAATGGCTTTTCCCCCCCCATAAATTCCCTCCCACCTGCAACTCTCCCATTTCCCGCTCCCTCTCCCATTCCATTCACATCAAGATTCATTTTCAATTCTCTTTATATTTAGGAGATCAATTTAGCATATACTAAGTAAAGATTTTAACAGTTTGCACCCACATAGAAACACAAAGTGAAAAATACAGTTTGAGTACTAGTTATAGCATTAAATCACAATGTACAGCACACTAAGGACAAAGATCCTACATGAGGAGTAAGTGCACAGTGACTCCTGTTGTTGACTTAACAAATTGACACTCTTGGTTATGGCGTCAGTAATCACCCTAGGCTCTTGTCATGAGCTGCCAAGGCTATGGAAGCCTTTTGAGTTCTTCAACTCTGATCTTATTTAGACAAGGTCATAGTCAAAGTGGATGTTCACTCCTACCTTAAGAGAAAGGCACCTCTTCTTTGATGGCCTGTTCTTTCTACTGGGATCTCACTAGAGGAGATCTTTCATTTAGGTCCTTTTTTTTTTTTTTTGCTAGAATGTCTTGGCTATGCATGCCTAAAATACTCTCATGGGCTCTTCAGCCAGATCCAAATGCCTTATGGGCTGATTCTGAGGCCAGAGTGTTGTTTAGGACATCTGCCATTCTATGAGTCTGCTGTGTATCCTGCTTCCCATATTGCATCATTCTCTCCCTTTTTTTATTCTATCAGTTAGTATTAGCAGACATCAGTCTTTTTTTAACTTTTTAAATGAATATAAAATCCAAAATTCATCTTATGGAGTACAATGACTTCCCCCCCAATGACTTCCCTCCCACATGCAACCCTCCCCTTTCCTGCTCCCTCTCCCCTTCCATTCACATTAAAATTCATTTTCAATTTTCTTTATATGTAGAAGGTCAGTTTATCATATATTAAGTAAAGGTTTCAACAGATTGCACCCACATAGAAACACAAAGTGAAAAATACTATTTGAGTACTAGTTATAGCATTAAATCACACTGTACAGCACTGTACACACTGTGTATCTCACTCCCATGTTGGATTGTTCTCTCCCTTTTTTATTCTATCAGCTAGTATTTGCAGACACTAGTCTTGTTTATGTGATCCCTTAGGCTCTTAGTCCTATCATTATGATCAATTGTGAACAGAAATTGATCACTTGGACTAGTGATATGGCATTGGTACATGCCACCTTGATGGGATTGAATTTGAATCACCTGGTATGTTTCTAACTCTACTGTTTGGGGCAATTCAGCCTGAGCATGTCCCAAATTGTACATCTCTTCCCTCTCTTATTCCCACTCTTATGTTTCACAGCAATCACTTTTCAGTTAAGTTTCAACACTTAAGAATAACTGTGTATTGATTACATTATTCAACCAAAAGTGTTAAGTAGAACAAAAAAAAATATTACTAAGAAGGATAATGTATTAAGTTGTTCATCAACAGTCATGGCAAGGGCTGATCAAGTCACCATTTCTCATAGCGTTCATTTCACTTTAACAGGTTTCCGTTTTGGTGCTCAGTTAGTTGTCACCGATCAGGGAGAACATATGATATTTGTCCCTTTGGGACTGGCTTATTTCACTCAGCATAATGTTTTCCAAATTCCTAACAGGGATCACTATTCAGTTGAAATTTAAACACCTAAGAATAATTGTGTGTTAATTACAGAGTTCAACGAATTGTACTAGAACAGAAAAATACTAACATGGATAAAGTATTACATTGTACATCAACAGACAGGACAAGAGCTGATCAAGTCACTGTTTCTCATAGTGACCATTTTACTTCAACAGGTTTCCCCTTTGGTGTTCAGTTAGTTGTCACCGATCAGGGAGACCATATAATATTTGTCCCTTTGGACCTGGCTTACTTCACTCAGCATAATGTTTTCCAGACTCCTCCATCCTGTTGCAAATGACTGGGTTTCATTGTTTTTGACTGCTGGATAGTATTCTATAGAGTATATGTCCCATAATTTCTTTATCCAGTCTACTGTTAATGGGCATTTGGGTTGGTTCCAGGTCTTAGCTATTGTGAATTGATTGAGCTACAATAAACATTAATTTGCAGACCGCTTGTTTGTTTGCCAATCTCATTACCATTGGGTAAATTCCAAGGAGTGGGATGGCTGGGTTGTATGGTAGGGTTATATTCAGGTTTCTGAGGAATCTCCAGACTGACTTCCATAGTGGCTTCACCAGTTTGCATTCCCACCAACAGTGGGTTAGTGTCCCTTTTTACTCACATCCTCTCCAAAATCTATTGTTGGTAGATTTCTGAATGTGAACCATTCTAACTGGGGTAAGGTGAAACCTCATTGTGGTTTTGATTTGCATTTCCCTGATTGCTAGTGATCTTGAACATTTTTTTCATGTGTCTGTTGACCATTTGGATTTCTCTTTGAAAAATGTCTATTGAGATCCTTGGCCCATCTCCTATGTTGTTTGTTTGTTTTGATGTTGTGGCGTTTCTTGATCTCATTGTAGATTCTGGTTATCAACCCTTTATCTCTTGCATAGTTTGCAAATATTTTTCTCATTCTGTTGGTTGCCTCTTCACTCTCCTGAATGTTTCTTTTGAAGTACAAAAACTTCTCAATTTGATGCAATCCCAAATGTTAGTTTTGGCTTTGACTACCTGTGCTTCTAGGGTATTTTCCAAGAAGTCTTTGCCAGTACCTATATCTTGCAGGGTTTCTCCAATGCTCTCTAATAATTTGATGGTGTCGGGTCATAGATTTAAATCTTTAATCCATGTTGAGTGAATTTTTGTGTAAGGTGAAAGGTAGGCGTCTTCCTTCATGCTTCTACCTGTGGAAATCCAATTTTCACAGCACCATTTATTGAATAGACTGTCCTTACTCCAGGGATTGGTTTTGGATTCTTGATCAAATATAAGTTGGCTGTAGATGTTGATTGATTTCTGGTATTTCTATTCTATTCCAATGTTCTATCCATCTGTTTCTGTACCAGTACCATGCTGTTTTGATTACACCTGCCCTGTAGTATGTCCTGAAGTCTGGTATTGTGATGCCTCCGGCTTTGTTTTTGTTGTACAAGATTGCTTTAGCTATTTGAGGTCTCCTGTGTCTCCATATGCATTTCAGCATCATTTTTTCCAGATCTGAGAAGAATGTCTTTGGTATCTTGATTGGTATTGCATTGAATGTATAAATTGCTTTTGGGAGAATAGACATTTTGATGATGTTGATTCTTCTAATCCATGAGCATGGAAGATTTTTCCATTTTTTGGTATCCTCTTCTATTTCTTTCTTTAAGGTTTTGTAATTTTCATCATAGAGATCCTTAACATCCTTGGTTAAGTTTATTCCAGGGTATTTGATTGTTTTTGTAGCTATTGTGAATGGGATTGATCTTAGAAGTTCTTTCTCAGCCGTGGCATTGCCTGTGTATATATAGGTTGTTGATTTTTGTGCATTGATTTTATATCCTGCTACTTTGCCAAACTCTTCTATGAGTTCCAATAGTGTCTTAGTAGAGTGTCTTGGGTCCCCTAAATAAAGAATCATATCATCTGCAAAGAGGGGTAGTTTGAGTTCTTCCTTCCCAATTTGTATCCCTTTAATTTCTTTTTCCTGCCTAATAGTTCTGGCTAGAACTTCCAGAACTATATTGAATGGCAGTTCTGAGAGTGGGCATCCCTGTCTCATACCAGATCTCAGTGGAAATGCTTCCAACTTTTCCCCATTCAATAGGATGTTGGCCGTTGGTTTTTCATAAATTGCTTTGATTGTATTAAGGAATGTTCCTTCCATACCCAGTTTGCTTAGAGTTTTCATCATGAAATGTTGTTGTATTTTATCAAATGCCTTCTTGGCATCTATGGAAATAATCACATTGTTTTTCTTCTGTAGTCTGTTAATGTGGTGTGTCACATTGATTGTCTTGCGCACATTAAACCATCCATGCATACCAGGGATAAATCCTACTTGGTCTGGGTGGATGATCTTTCTGATATGTTGTTGCATTCTATTGACCAGAATTTTATTGAGGATTTTTGCATCTATGTTCATCAGGGATATTGGTCTGTAATTCTCTTTCAATGCTGTATCTATTTCCGGCTTAGGAATTAAGGTGATGCTGGCTTCATAGAAAGAATTTGGGAGGATTCCCTCTTTTTCAATTGTTCTGAATAGTTTGAGAAGAATTGGAGTCAGTTCTTCTTTAAATGTCTGGTAGAATTCAGCAGTGAATCCATCTGGTCCTGGGCTTTTCTTTGTTGGGAGGGCCTTTATTACTGTTTCAATTTCTCTCAGAGTTATGGGTCTGTTCAGGTTTTCTATGTCTTCATGGTTCAATTTAGGTAGGTTGCATGAGTCCAGGAATCTATCCATTTCTGATAGGTTTCCCTGTTGCTGGCATACAAGTCCTTGTAGTAGATTCTGATGATTCTTTTTATTTCTGTGGAGTCTGTTATTATGTTTCCTTTTTCATCTCTGATTTGATTTGGGTCTTTTCTTTTTTTAGTTAGTTGGGCCAATGGGGTGTCAATTTTGTTTATTTTTTCAAAAAACCAGCTCCTCGTTTGGCTGATGTTTTGTAAATTTTTTTGGATTCAATCCTGTTGATTTCTTCTCTGAATTTAATTATTTCTCTTCTCCTACTAGATTTGGGTCTGGTTTGCTGTAGGTTTTCTAGATCCATGAGATGCATTGAAAGCTCATCTCTTTGGTGCCTTTCCAATTTCTTGATGTAGGCACCAATTGATATAAACTTTCCTCTTAACACTGCTTTTGCTGCGTCCCATAAGTTTTGGTATGTTGTGCTGTTATCCTCATTTACTTTCAGAAAATTTTTGATTTCTCTTTTAATTTCTTCTATGACCCATTGTTCATTCAGGAGCATGTTGTTCAATCTCCATGTGTTTGTGTATGCTCTAGGGATTCCTGAGTTGCTAATTTCCAACTTCATTTCGCTGTGGTCTGAGAAGCTGCATGGTATGATTCTAATTCTTTTGAATTTGCTGAGACTTGCTTTATGGCCTAGTATGTGGTCAATCCTAGAGAAGGTTCCATGTACTGCTGAGAAGAATGTAAATGCTTTCTGTGTAGGATGAAAAGTTCTGTATATATCTGTTAGATCCATTTGGGCTATAGTGTCATTTAAACCTACTTTCTCCTTGTTGATCTTCTGTCCTGTTGATCTGTCTATTTCTGAGAGGGGAGTATTGAAGTCCCCCAGTACTATTGTATTGGGGTCTAAATCTCCCTTTAAGTCCCTTAACAAATCTTTTAAATAAACCTGTGCCCAGTAATTAGGTGCATATATGTTGATAATCATTATATCTTCCTGTTGAATTGATCCCTTGATCATTATATAGTGCCCCTCTTTGTCTCTCTTAACAGTTTTTGTGGTAAAGTTTATGTTGTCTGATATTAAGATGGCTACGTCCACTCTTTTTTCATTTCTGCTGGCATGGTATATCTTTTTCCAGCCTTTCACTTTCAGTCTGTATGCATCTTTGCTGGAAAGATGTGTTTCTTGTAAGCAGCAAATAGATGGGTTTTGTTCCTTTACCCAGTCAGCCAATCTGTGTCTTTTAACTGGACAGTTCAGGCCATTAACGTTCAATGTGACTATTGCTAAGTAGTAACTTTGCCCTGCCATTTGCCTAGGATATTTTCAATTTTTTTTTTGAACTTCCTGTGATCTTTTGCTGTGAGGTTTCCTTCGTTTACCTTCTTTCATATTGATGACCGTGTTTGTGTGTTTCTGTGTGTAACACATATTTAAGCATCTTTTGCAGGGCCGGACGAGTGGCAACAAATTCTTTCGACTTCTCTTTTCTGTGAAAGGTCTTTATTTCACCTTCATTCACAAATGATAGCTTTGCAGGGTATAATATTCTGGGCTGGCAGTTGTTCTCTCTTAGTACCTGGGCTATATCTCGCCATTCCCTCCTAGCTTGTAGGGTTTCTGATGAGAAGTCAGCTGTGAGTCTGATTGGAGATCCTCTGAGAGTAATCTGACATTTCTCTCTTGCACATTTTAGGATCTTTTCTTTATGTTTCAATGTGGTGAGTTCTATTAGCTTCCTGTACTAGGATGTCTCTGTCCTTCTCCAAACATGGGAAATTTTCTGCTAGTATCTCACTAAAAAGGCCTTCTAAACCTTTCTCCCTCTCCATGCCTTCAGGAACTCCTAGAACTCGAATTTTTGTTTTTTTAATAGTATCTTGAAGATTCCCAACAATATTTTTTAGATTTCTAATTTCCTCTTCTTTTCTTTGGTTTGACTGTATATTTTCCTGTGCTCTGTCTTCTAAGTCCAATATTCTCTCTTCGCTTCACCCATTCTGTTTTTAAGGCTCTTTAATGTGTTTTTCATTTGATCAATTGAATTCTTCATTTCATTATGATATCTCATCACTCTCACAGTTTCATGTTCTACTAGTTGTTTCATTTCATTTTGATTCCTCCTTAATATTTCATTTTCGTGAGAGAGATTTTCTATCTTGCCTATTAAGGATTTCTGTAGTTCAAGAATTTGTTTTTGAGAACTTCTTAATGTTCTTATCAATTTTTTGAGATCTGCTTCTTGCATTTCTTCTATCTCATCATCTTCATAATCTTGAATTGGGGTGTCTATTTCATTTGGGGGTGTCATAGTGTCTTCCTTGTTCTTGCTACCTCAGTTTCTGCGTTTGTTGTTTGGCACATTGGAGATATTTGGTTTCTTCTCGCTATACCGTGACTCTAGATTAAGTGGACTGTCTGCTTTTGATGGATCCTTAGAGACTGTGATGGGTGTGGCCAGAGAGTTCTGTTTGGTTCTTCGGGGATAAGGGTGTGCCAAAAGTGACTCACCCAGATTGTTCTCTCATTTGCTCACTCTCTCTCACTCTCTCTCTCTCTCTTTTTTTCTGACTCAGTTGGGAAGTAATTCCACACAGCTGAGTGGAATTGAGGGTAGTTGATGTATGAAATCTGGCACCTGTGGGTATTTGTCTGGTTACCCCTGGGACCACACACAGAGTTTATGCAGCCCTCAGTGTGGTCTCTAATTTCTCAATAGTCTCTCCCCAGTTTGCTCAAGTTACCGAGTTTGTGTACTCGGTGAGTTCTCTCGCCCTCCCCTCAGATTTTCAGTCTCAGTTCATTAGCTCCTCACTTTCACTAACTAGGTCTTAACCTCCTGTTATTTCTCCCCACCAGAGTCAGGTTTTTCTGCTTGGCTAATGGCCGGTGCCTCTTTCCATACGTAAAATGGTGCTGGCTCTTTGTCTTGCTTGGCTTTGTAAGGTGAGTGGAGAGAGAGGTTAATGTCCATGCCAGTTCCCCTTATTTGCTTGTTTTTTCTCTCCTCCAGTCCACCTGGTGAGCTTTCCCCAGTGGGGCTTTCGATCTTCTGTGTATAAAGATAATTGAAAATGAATCTTGATGTGAATGGAATGGGAGAGGGAGTGGGAGATGGGAGGGTTGTGGGTGGGAGGAAAGTTATGGGGGGGAAGCCTTTGTAATCCATAAACTGTACTTTGGAAAATTATATTCACTAAATAAAGTTTTAAAAAATTAAAAATAAGATTTCTTTCTCAGGAACAGGGCAGATACCTGACCAACTCGTGATCCTAGACATGAAGCACGGAGTGGAGGCAAAAAATTACGAAGAGATTGCAAAAGTTGAGAAGCTGAAGCCGCTGCAGGTGGAGCTGCGGTGGCTAGAAGACCTTTCCGAATCCATCGTTAATGACTTCGCTTACATGAAGAAGCGAGAGGAGGAGATGCGGGACACCAACGAGTCAATAAACACTCGGGTCTTGTACTTCAGCATCTTTTCAATGTTCTGCCTCATCGGACTAGCCACCTGGCAGGTCTTCTATCTGCGTCGCTTCTTCAAGGCCAAGAAGTTGATTGAATAATGAGGTGCAGTCTCCTCCCACCTTGGATCTCAGCCAGAACATTGCTGGGACGTGCCTGGCCTAAGGCATCCTACCGCCAGCACCACCAAGGCACGTCGGAGTACCACCTACAACCTACAAGTCAATGAGGGACTTCTTTTTAACTTGGTAGGATTTGGACTCATTTTGCAACAATAGGACTATTCTTAGAGTCACCTAAGACAAAAAATAGGGGTTACCTAGATGATGCCAAAGCCAGCATTTGCACTGGGTTTCCTCGTGTGATCTGTTCGAACCATTTTCTTTCCCTTTCCCACTCACTCACCAGCTTGGGCTCCCACACCAGTTCTTTTATGAAGATTTGTATGACCACATGAAACCTGTTTCATTCTCATTGTCCCCTCAGGTTTCTTTGCAAAAATACCCTTCCCTTTCTTATGGCCCTTAGCTGAAATGTTTACATGGCTTCTCGTGATATCCGTTCGTAATTTTATGTCTCTCCAAAGGGACATGGATGTGACACCTCATAAAAGAGAGCTTTGACCTGTAGATAACTCTGAAAGGAAATTTCATTTTCGACAATTAAAATATTTGTGTTCAGCTGCTTGAGCTTTTTTCATGTGTGTGTGTGTGTGTGTTTAGTCCTATGCAGCTTTATCACACATGTCGGTTCATGTGACCAACATTGCGAGAAACAGTTCCATCACACGGTTCCCTTGTGCCTCCCCTTTGTAGCCGCAGCCACCTCCCTCCCTGACCCAGCCTCTGGCTACCACTGATCTGTTCTCCATCTCTCAGACAAATGAAATCATACAGAATGTATCCTTTTGAGATTGATTTTTCTTTGACCCAGCACATTCTCTAAAAATCCATCTGAGTTGTTCCATGTCTCAGTAACTTGTTCCCTTTTTTTGCTGAGTAATATTCCCTGGTGTGAATGGACCGTGGTTTGTTTAACTTTAACCCACTGTAGACATGGATTGTTTTCAGGTTTTTGCCCTTATTAATAAAGTTCCTGTGAACACTGAAAAAAAAATTAAAAATAAAAAAAAATTAAAAATATAGGTAGCAGTATTTAATGCTTCTCTTACTTTTACTGGATTGGATTATAGCATACATTAATAAACTTTTTTAAAGATTTATTTATTTATTTGAAAGACAGAATTATAGAGAGACACATAAATAGACAGAGATGTTCTGTCTGCTGTTTTACTCCCCAAGTGGCTGCAAGCAGCTGGAGCTGGGCTAATCCAAAGCCAGGTGCTTCTTCCAGGTCTCCCACATGGATTCAGGGGCCCAAGTATTTGGGCCATCTCCTGCTGCTTTCCCAGGCACATTAGCAGGTAACTAGATTAGAAGCAGAGCAGCTGGGACATGAACCAGTGCCCATAGGGATACCAGCACTGCAGGTGGTGGCTTTACCTTATATGCCACAGCACCAGCTACAGCCTATTCATTTTAAATTAATAACTAAAGATTATCCACTGTTCAGCCTCCAGGCTTTGGCTTGGCCCAGCCTCTGCTGTTGTGGACATTTGGGGAGTGAACCAGAGGTTGAAAGATCTGTCTTCTTATGTCTCTCCCTCTCTAACCTTGCCTTTCAAATAAATAAATGAGTCTTTGAAATAAAAATACAAACACACACACACACACACGGTACCAACACAGTGGGTAAAGCCATGGCCTGCTGTGCCAGCATCCCATATGGGTGCTGATTCAAGTCCCAGCTGCTCCACTTCCAATCTATCTCCCTGCTAATGTGCCAGGGAAAGCATCAGAAGGTGGCCCAAGTGCTTGAACCACTGCATTCATATGAGAGGCCTGGACGAAGCGCCTGGCTTTAACTTGGCTCAGCTGAGGCCAATTTGGGAAGTGAACCAGCAGATGGAAGATCTTTCTCTACCCCTTCTCTGTAACTCTGCCTTTCAAATAAATAACAGATTTTAAAAATGGGGGAAAAGGGCAGTTCTGTTGCCTTCCCTTTACCTAGAGTAACATAATCAAAATCTGTTAGGCAAATGAATAAGGGAAATTCTGAGATCATGTATTGACCACAGAAGAGAATGGATTCCCTGTACATTTCCTGGAAGCCCATGCTAGTTGGAACCAAGGGAAGGATAACAAAAAAGGGGAGGCCTATATCCCTCTTATTTGTCTTCTTTGTTCATTGGAGCAGTGGAGAGTTGAATAATGTAACATTGGTGTTTGTCTCCATACAGTTCACTTCTATTTAGATGGTTCTTTTTTTTGCATTTCTTTTTTTATTTATTTTAAGAGATTTATTTGAAAGGCATAGAGACAGGGGTCTTCCCTCTGCTGGTTTGATCCCCCAATGTTTGGGTGAGGCTGAAGACCCAGGCGCCCCCCCCCCAGGTCTCCTGCGTGGTGTGGGGTCCAAGCACCTGTCCATCAGCGCTGCACTCATTGGCTGGAGTGGGACAGGAAGTGGGGTGGCAGGGATTTGAACTGGCACCCATGATGCGGGCCCTGCAGACTGTGGGTGCACCCCCATGCCATGGCGCCAACCTTGATAAACCTTTCTTTAAAGTGGAATTAGGGGTAAAAATGGTCTGAGGTGCACATGTGGTTCCGTTGTGAAAGGGGCTCAGGCCCCGTGGGTGCCCAGGGGCCAACAGGAACACCTGCAGCCTTGGCCCGCAGGCCCTGTGCATCTCCCCTCTGCTTCTGCCCCACCCGTGGGCCAGGCCCAGGACCCAGTGGTGCCTCAGGGATTTCTGCCCCAAACTGGTCACTTTAGGTCACTTTGTGATCTCTGACCTCTGCCCAAGGAAGGAAGCAGGAAGTGGCCCAGCAGGCTTCCCCTGACCTCTGGAGCCCCATGCCGCGGTGCCGGCCCATGACCCGGGGAGCCCGTGGCCATTCTGGGCCAGCCATTCTGGGCCAGCCATTCTGCGACCCCCGATCCCGGGCCCCAACCCCTTCGATGTCACCACTGCAGCCTCCTATTTAGCTGGTTCTTAATCCTCAAGAAGGGATTTAGGTCAATGTTCTATTCTCATCAAAAACCTTGATGTTTAATAAAAGATTCTGTTAGTAATTTTAACCCTGGGTCGTTCTAAAGATGTGCTGTGACTTAGGTTTAGAAAAGAGCATCTTCCTTGCCACCCTCATCTCAGCTCTGGGGGCTGTCAGTTCTCCCTGCACAGATTCAGTAATGCATGCTTCTTCTCTACTACAAAGATCTTATGTTGCTCATATTTCCAGTTACCAAAATCAAATCAACTCACACCTGGACTCTGAGTATTCAATGAGATTATTTATCAAAATAAATGTATTCAAATATTCAAAGACCACTTCAAAGCTTAGCTGCCTTCAAGAGTTCTTGGCACTTGGAACAGCCACTGTGGTTTTCTACACATGAGCACTCACTATTTTAAATACCATTTAACAATTCAAATATCACTTCCAGTTCAGCAATACACAACAATAGAATGGATGAGTCTACATAATAAACAAGATACATTAGTTTGGACTTAAAACCTAGAACTAAAACCATGTGGTGACATGGAGGGATTTAAGGAAAGATGTAGAGCTAGGTAGCTAAGGCCACAGAATCCCAGACCTATTGATTTTAAGTGAGTCTAGATCAACAGCATTCCATTGCATTATCTTCCATCTCAGAGTCCTGCTTTTCCAGCGAGACCCACCCCACTCAGACCACGTATTTCCTGCCTGTGTCCTCACGGTGGTGGAAGCTGTTCTGATACAGGTATCTCCTGGAGAGTCACCAGCTTCCTGATTTACTACCTGAACTGGAATCAACAGTTGTGAGGGATGTTTTCCAAACACCCAGGCTGAATTGAATGTCAGTCTCTGGCAGTCAAAATCTTCTGCCTTAGGAAACAGAATATGTACTCTACTCTGGGGCTCCTTTTTCTTCTCATGGGGTTCTGTGGTGATCTGTGGTTTTCAACACAAGTCCTGGTAGCATTCTGACTCAAAAGAAAGACCATGGATAAGAGTTCTTTCTGGGGGCTGGTGCTGTGGCATAGCAAGTTACACTGCTGCCTGCAGCAGTAACATCCCACATGGATGCCAGTTTGACTCCCAGCTGCTCTACTTCTTCCCCAGCTCTTTGCTGGGTAAAGCAGCAGAGAATGGCCCAAGCGCTTGGTCCTCTGCACCCATATGGGAGACCTGGAGGAAGGGAGTGAACCTCTGTCTTTCCCTCTTTTTTTCTCTCTGTAACTCTGCCTTGCAAATAAATACAACTTCAAAAAGTTATTCTCCATCAAGCAATACACCCTTTTCCAGGCAGCTGTAAACCTGGGAGTTGTAGCTTCTTGTATATTTTGGATAATGAGAGTTTTGGTTTGAAAGCATGTTCATCTGAAAAAAAGATCAATCATTATCCTTTGTTAGAGAAGGGGGCTCTGCTCTTTGAAAGTGAAAATCAGAAGCTGTAATGTGTGATGAGCTTCACCTGCCAGGTAGGGGGATACTTATTTGAAAGCCAGGACACCAGGAGAGGAAGCTTTTCAGATTCCCTGGCCCTTGCTTTAGTCTTATGTCTTTACTTCTTCTGTTGCTTCTTGATGTCAAGAGTGTACACTTTATGCTGAAATGAGGAATTGTGTCTTACCTCTTTTGGGCCTTTTTCTAAGAAGAGTGCATATATTTATCTTGGATATAAGGATAGCTTCTGGGGTGGGTGGATCTTTTTGGAAGTTTTCACAAGCCAGCCAGTAGCCTATATTTTCTTCACAGAATTCAGTTTTTAGAAAAGCCTCCAATACAGCCAGACCATCTGTAAGTAGGGAAGAGAAGGTAGAAAAATAAAAAGAAACATGAGGAATATGAGGAAGCTAATGATCAAATAATCCCTTGTGCTTTTCTAGTACTAGGATTAGCTATTCTCTAGTTTTTACTCAATCCTGTAATCCTGCGGATTTAGCTCTTTAAAGACAAAGGTGCCAGTAGGCAAAATACTTAAGTTGGTTCCATACTACTAAAACATAAATACTTCAATTTGTTTTAATGCCAAAAATGTATTTACAGGAGAGGCATAAATCCTCAGGGAACTAAGTCTCTTCAAACACTGCATGCAATGAAAAGCATCCTCAGCCTCAACCAAGAGCACTGCCATTGCAGAGCTGAAGGGTGATTTATCTTCCCCACCTGGTGTCAATATGCTGAGAAATAAATGGAGATAAACAGACCTTCTAGGTTAAATCAAATTCTCCTTGGTGAGCTGCTCATTTGAGGACACAGCCTTTCTGCACTCTTGTGATACTTGCAATGGATTAAATTAAAGTCTAATTCACATTTGCTGGCCAGCAGCTCCTGGAATGCTTCTGACCACAATAGTGCTTCCTTCAGGGAAGGTCTGCAAGAGCAGTTCTGTAATGAGTTGTGCTCAGAGCAGTTGCCCTGCCAGCTCAGCAGTGAGCTGTTCAGATTGCAAACACAGGAATCTCAACTTACTTGATGAAAGCTTGCTACCTGCTTTTCTTGCCAATTGTGGCCTTCCCAGGAATGGTGGAGTTTTGCCATAGGTAGCTCAACCTGCTCTTCAATACTCTTAATCTTAAAAAAAAAAAAGACAATTCACTAAGTGGTCATCCTTGAATACACTAGTGAGCCTGAATGCATTTTTACCAAATAAAGTCACCTAATAGCTATAAACCAAAAGCCAACAACAGGTTTACCCACCAAATATTACACTCAGTCCCGAAGTACTGAACAGTTTCATCAGTTCCTCAGAATGTAACTATGCTGTGAGGACTAAAGATAGGACTGCCCAAATTTTAATTATCAATACACTGCACAGCTAATAAAGCAGATGCTGTCTGGCCCACAAAAGGAGACAGTTTCCCTGCAAGGTTTACCACAATCAGGAGACATTTTGCACCTGATGGAACCCGCAGCGAGACTGCCTTGAGCCGGCTCCTCTGCTTCCCTTTCCACCTTCGGTCCTGGATGGGCCAGAAACCATGCACAGGAGGTGCCACCAGTCACCCATGTCCCCCTGTCCACCTGCAATGCTCCTGGGAGGCAAATGCTGCAGAACAGTGATTTGTTCCATGATTGTCACTGTGTGAGATCAGCCCATCATGAGAAAATGCCCATGGACTTGAATGAGATATCAACCACAGAAGCACTGCCCCCAGCAGCAGTGCAGGAGGGTGGATGATGGAAGGCACAGCATGGCCAGGATCTCTAGGGACCCCGCAGGACTCTGCTGCCCTGGATGCCTACAGCAGGCAGCTGCACAAGGGCCCAGTGCGTCTCCTGAGCTTCTCTGCAGCAGATTCTGGAAGCAAGGGAGCTGCTGCTGGCTGAGGCCCTGACTCAGAGCACACTTAGGGAGACCCCATGCCCGGCAAGGGCACTGGGGCCCTGGACTTTCCCAGGCTGCAGTCCTAGGGTGGAGGCTGGCTCGGCCCTTCTTCCCCCAGCCCTGCCCACAGGTGGAGCGGGGTTCCCATGGGGGCATCTTCCTTTGTGGGAGAGTGGGTGAACCCCAAATGCCATGACTCCTGGTGCCAGGTGCTGGCCTGAAGCCTTCTGGGAGGGAGTAGGAGACAGTGACTTTGTGGGGAGGTGACACTTGAGCTGGGCCTGTATTTTGGGTTAGCTCTGGATGCACATCCCAGTGCGCCTGGACCTGCGGGGCTGCTGCAGGCCTCCTGGAGGCTCTGGGAGCCGGGCATTCTGGTGGCAAGGGCAGGAGGGCAGGAGGTCAAGGCGCTGAGCTCCCGTTGGGTGCACCAGGCACTTTGGAGCTGTTCAGAGTAAGGAGTCGAGGTCATCTCCTGAACCACTCCTGGTCCCAAACTCCTGGTTTGTGGTTTGCCAGAACCCTGAATTAGGGGTGTGGTGGGGGTGGTAGTGGTTGGCTTCAATGCACTTTATTTGTGAATTCTTCAAACACAGCTTCTCCTTACTCCTGCAGGCTTCCAGGTGATTGATGAGGACAGAGTCCTTCAGCTGCAAAGTGACTGAATTTTGGAAACTATGTCCAGAACTTCACAGTGTGTATTCAGGTGGTCATCCTTCAGGCCTGCAGGTGGACAGCAAGAGCAACAGTAAGATATTAATCACTGTAGATACTCTCCTTTCTTTCCGGTAGACCCACCAAAAGAGAATGGGAGATGAGTACTTGAACATTGGAACCAGTCAGCATGCTAAGGTGAGCTGCCAGTACTTGGAGCTCAGGAGTGGACATGGAGAGCAAAACATGCATTGTTACTAAAGACGACAGTTAGGTATTTTACTGTGAAAAGGGAAATCATTTAGATGTGAGCAAGACACATTAAGAAAAGGTCTGTATATTTATTTTTGTTTATTTGCAAGGCAGAGAGAGCCCTTCCATTTACTGCTCATTCCTCAAATGTCTGCACCAACCAGAGCTGGGTCAGGCTGAAGCCAGGAACTCAGTGTGGGTCTCCCACATAGGTGGCAGGGACTCAAGGACTTGAGCCATCAGCTGCTGCCACCCAGGGTTCTGTTAGCAGGAAGCCAGAAGCAGAAGCAGGGCTAGGGCTTGAGCCCCGGGCATTCTGACTGGGATGTGGAAGGCTTTACCACTATGCCAAACACATGCTCCCATAAGGTGTTTCAACACGTTTGTAAAATGTAAGAATGTGGTTTTAAATATATGCTCTTCATCTTAAAAATTTGCATAATCTTATATTCAGTTTCATATGATTCAATACTTATTATTAAATACAAGTAACATTTAGACACATGCTTTACTCACCAATACAAACCTCAGTAATTTTTTCACTTAGAACCTTGAATATTAGCATTCATTCAGACTGAAGTTCACTCATAGGCTGGGAATTCTGACAAAGAGACAGTAGGGAAAAAATCTAGATGTGTATCTGATACCTAATAAGATTCTGAACCTGACTGATAGAATCTGAGTAACTGTTCAGAGAGTCACTTCATACCTCTCCCCTCAATAATGAGAAGACTGTGTCCTTTGGCCACTTTCACATGATGTTATGTAAATCTTACCTGAAAAGCCTTTTATAAATTCTGAAGTACCATACAGAAGCATATTATGCATTTCCATATGTGTGAAAAAAGGCAATGTCAAAGGCATAGCTATTCCAGAGAGAAGTTAGGAGGATTAGCTCAGTTTGTAAGTGTGTAAGTACCATTAAATACCAACATATTTGAAACAGATTTATAGAGTGTGAAGTTCATGATAGATATTTAATGAATGCACTCTGGATAATAAGCAAATATCAGAAATAATGCCACACCCATCAGTGTTTAAACTCTTCAGACAGCTCCATGCCAGGGAAGTGCAGTGATCCCTGTAAATTAACAAAAATCAATCTGTGTATACCCATGGAAGCAACTGGTTTATACGCAGCCTATACTAGAGGTTTTTGTGTTTAGTAAAATTACTTTATTTTTTTAATGAATACTTTCAGACTGATACCCGATACTGAGTGGCAGACAATTTTTTTCTGAAAAGTATGTGGTTGTGAAATATAAATATAAATCAGTTTATAATTTTTGTGTCTGAATATTTTTATGCATTGAGACAATACCTGCAATAATCAGAAGACTTTTCCTCAAAAAGTTGCTATATTGATGCATTTTCATTTATTTACGTAATGTATGTTTAGGTAAAAGGAAGAGAGAGAGAGAGATCTCTATCTTTCATCTGCTGGCTCACTTCCAGATGGCCACAATAGCTGGGGCTGAGCCAGTCTGAAGCCAGGACCCTGGAACTCTGTCCCAGTCCCCGATGTGGGTGCAGGCACCCAAACTCTGGGGCAATCTTTGCTGATTTCCCAAGCAAAGAGCTGGATGAGAAGTGAAGGAAGTGAGTCTCAAAGCAGTGCCATAAGGCATGCTGCTGTTGCAGTTGGCAACTTACCCCTTTGTGCCACAATGCTGGCCCTGGATTGATGACATATTTAAGTGCTGTCACTGGCTTTTGGCTAAATAGTATGACTTAACATGTTTTCTACTCCGTGGAAGAGGTACAAATAAGGCAGTTGGTTGTAAAAGTTGCCCATGGAAACCACAGCCTGAGAATGATGAATCAACTCACCTTGCATTTTCCACGTTGCATCTACACCACCCTTTTCTGGACAAACATCTGATTGTATGCCCTTGTGATGGAGGTTCTCAGGGTGCTGGAACTTTTTGTAATTTTTTAAAAATATAGATTAAGAAGAAGGCAAATAAACAAAAAATTACAAACTGCTGCCAATACCAAGAAGAGATTATTTATATAATATATTATTATTATATATATTATATATTATATATATATATATTATATATATATTATATATATATATATATTTATATATATATTTATATATATAAATTATATATATATATATAAAATATATATATATAAATATATATATATATATATAAATATATAAATATATATATAAAATATATATATAATATATATATATTATATATTATATATATATATATTATATATATAATATATTATTTATATAAAAGGTCACCTGTTGGAGCCAGCACTGTGGCACATCAGGTTAAAGCCCTAGCCTGAAATACAGGCATCCCATATGAGTGCTGGTAGAGTCCCAGCTGCTCTACTTCCAGTCCAGCCTCCTGCTAATGCACCTGGGAAAGCAGTAGAGGATGGCCCAAGTCCTTGGGCCCGTTCACTCATGTGGGAGACCCAGAAGAAGCTCCTGGCTCCTGGCTTCAGATCAGCTCAGCTCTGTCCATTGTAGCCATTTGGGGAGTGAACCAGCAGACAGAAGATTCTCTCTCTCTCTCTACCTCACTCTCTACCTCTCTATATAACTTTTTCAAATACATAAAATAATTTTTTTAAAAAAAGGTATCCTGCCATACTTCTTTCTTCCCTGTTAATTACTAGGAATTAAAAATTGTTACGGGGCCAGCACTGTGGCAAAATGGGTTATACCAACACCTGCAGCACTAGCATCCTCTATGGGCCCCAATTGCATGTTCTGCTACTGATCCAGCTCCCTGCTAACATACCTGGGAAAGCAACAGAATATGGTACAAATCCTTGGGTCCTGCACCCAAGCGGGAGACCTGGATGAAATTTCCCTGACTCTTGGCTTTTTTTTTTAAGATTTGTTTATTTATTTGAGTTACACACACACACACACACAGAGAGAGAGAGAGAGAGAGAGAGAGAGAGAGAGAGAGGTCTTCCATCTGATGGTTTACTCCCCAACTTGTTGCAATGGCTGGAGCTGCACTGATCTGAAGCCAGGAACCAGGAGCTTCTTCCATGTCTCCCACTTAGTTGCAGGGGCCCAAGGACTTGGGCCATCTCCTACTGCTTTCCCAGGCCATAAGCTGAAAGCTCAATCAGAAGTGGAGCAGCTGGGTTTTGAACCAGTGCCCTTATGGGATGCCAGTGCTTCAGGCCAGGGTGTTAATCTGCTGTGCCATAGCACTGGCCCCTACTCCTGGCTTTGCCCTGGCCCAGCCCCAGGTTTTCAGTAATTTGGGGAGTGAACCAGCAGATGGAATACCTTTCTCAAGTAAATAAAACAAATCTTAAAAAATATATAAATATATTTATGTAATAATCATGTTCATGGTTTAGAAATTTAGGGACCAAAATATATGCTTTTAAAAACCCACTCAGTATCATTCTGTATATTGCTCTTTGCTTTGCTTTTTTCAATCATTAAGATGTTTTAGGTCCTGAATTTATCAGTGCTGTAAGCTTCTTTCTTGTATACCTTTGAAAGCTTAAGTGGTTTTTATTTTTATTTTTTAAAGGAAGATTCATGCATGTATTTGAAAATGTAGCAGTGTGGAAGAGAGATTATCTATCTGCTGGTTTACTCCTCAGGTGGCTGCAGTGGCCTGGGCTGGGCCAGACTGAAGACAGGAACTTCATCTGGGTGTCCCATGTGGGTGGCAGGGCCCCAGTTATCTTCTGTTGCTTTTCTGGGACCATTAGCAGGAAGCCAGATTGGAAGGGGAACTGCCGGGACTCAGCTAGCACCCATATGGAATACCAGCATTACAGGCAGCGTCTTACCTCATGCTACAGCATTGGCACTAAGTGGTCACATTTTACCTAGGGAAAAGAAAAATTAAAACCTAGGAAATTAAATGCCATGGGAAAAGGATGTGGTGAGTGGAAAAAATGAAAACTTTTAGTACCTAGTGGTTGGTCATATGAAAGAAGTGGGACACTTACCTATATTATTACCTTTAGTCCAGTTTGAGTTTCTTTAATTTTTTTTTACTTAATTGGGAGGCAGAGGGAGAGAGAATGAAAATGCACTCTGATTCTCTGCTTTCCTCCCCAAAATGCCTGCAACAGCCAGAACTGGGTCAGGCTGAAGCCAGGAGTGTGAACTCAATTTTTTTTTATTTATTTGACAGGTAGAGATAAAGATAGTGAGAGAAACAGAAAGAAAGGTCTTCCATCTGCTGGCTCATTCCCCAAATGACCACTACAGCTGGCACTATGCCAATTCAAAGCCAGGAGCCAGGTGCTTCTTCCTGGTCTCCCATGAAGGTGCAGGAGCCCAAGCACTTGGGCCATCCTCCACTGCCCTCCCGGGCCACAACAGAGAGCTGGACTGGAAGAAGAATAATCAGGGCTAGAACCCGGCACCCAAATGGGATGTCAGTGCTGCAGGCAGAGGGTTAACCAAGTGAGCCATGGCGCCAGCCCATGAACTCAATCTTAATCTCCCATGTGTGGGCAGAAACCTGAATACTTGAGCCATCAGTGCTGCCTTATAGGATCGGTATTTGCAGGAAGCTGGAGTTAGGAACCAGAGCTAGGCACTGAACCCCAGTACTCTGATGTAAGACTTGGACATCTTTTTTTCTTCAAAGATTTATTTGTTTATTTGAAAGGCAGAGTTACATAGAGAGAAGTCTTCCATCTGCTGGTTCACTTTCCAGCTGGCTGCAATGGCTGGAGCTGGGCTCATCTGAAGCCAGGAGCCAGGAGCTTCAAGGTCTCCCATGCATGTGCATGGGCCCAAGCACTTGGGCCATTTTCTACTGCTTTCCCAGGCCATAGCAAGGAGCTGGATCAGAAGTGGAGCAGCAAGGACTCAAACCAGTGCCCATATGGGATGCCCATAATGTTTTCTTTAATTGGAGAAATGTTCTTTGATAGAATGAGCGTATGACCCCACAGTATTCTCTACTTACTCATAATAGGGTTTGAGATGTAAAAGTCATGATTAATTTCTTAGAATAAAATTTACATACCCAGAAGCAAAGAGAGAAAATTAACCTTTTATTTTTCTCATGAATGAATCAAAGTTCAAAAACTAACACTTAACTTGTATTTTAGAGGAGTTAATGACTTAACAAACTCTTCTATTAGAAATGCTACATTGTGGCCAGTGCTGTGGCACAGCAGGTTAAAGCACTGGCCTGAAGTGCCAGCATCCCCTATGGGCTCCGGTTCTAGTCCTGGCTGCTCCTCTTCTGATCCAGCTCTCTGCTATGGCCTGGGAAAGCAGTAGAAGATGGCCCAAGTCTTTGGGCTGTTCTGAGGCTCTTAGCATAGTGAAGATATCTTAGATTCTCATTAGTGAAATCTTTAGAAATGTCAAAAAGCATGTAACTTTCTTTAACGATCTGAAACAGAGATGAGATCCATAAGGGCAGAACTGCTCAGCAGCCACACTGCAGGAATATGTATCTTTCTGATGATATCTTCATCTGCTTCTTGCAGTTGCAGCCAGTCTATGAGCTCTTGGTCTGTTTTCTGCCCTTGGGAGGGCCTAGGGTGCTCTATATTATCTGTAAGGATTCAAAATTTGTTGTATATTAGTGTCTAATCATAAAATTTCCAAAGTGACATGCTGGATGTAATAAACTATGCCAGACTGCAAAAAAAAAAAAAGAAAATACAAACATGGTGTACTGTCTATAAAGTACAGCGGTAAATCTGTATTATAGAGATACACATCTCTACACAATTCTCTGTTTCTTTCACTCTGAAAGTCTACATTGAACTCTCGGTGTTATGATTACTTAGGAATAGATTTCATATACTTACTTTAATAATCAGTGAACTCAGAATTATTATTGTAGTATTGAGGATTGTACTGACTAAAACACTATGTTTATTCCATGTTAAATAACATCATCGTATCTTTGGATTCCATTTGTCCTGCTACTGATGTATTCACAGAAGAGGGGAGGTGGGAGGAAAACCCAAAATCCATCAGGGTGGAGGAGGAATGTCAGAGGCTGTGGTTCTATTGTACTGCAGCTTTGGTTCTGGAAGAACACATTAATGGACCCAGATGGTTTGAAGCTAACTGAGGGCCTATGTACTGTACACTTCCATTTTAATGTACATTTTCATTTATGTAAAATTTATTTTCTTCAAGTAATATATTAATTTGGATGAAAATGAAGATGTTAAGGAATTTTTAGAATGGGTCTGTTTAACCCTCATTGGCTTTGTTTTTAGGCACTTAACTCAGAAAAGAAAAGATAGAAAAATATATTTTGGGTTCTCTTCATCTCTGCCACAGCACTCTTTGGTTAAGATTTGTCATTTTGTCATATTTGATTCTCTAGACTCCCTGAAAAATCCCCTACTTCATTAGATGGAGTCCGTGTCTCACCATGGCAGTGAAAAGTTTAAAATGTTCCAGCTTTGCATTTAGCTAGGACATGGACACATGCCATGGCACTTGCCAGCCAATTGTATCAGGGACATAATCTAAATCAGAATTACTTGCATGAAAAAAGGAGTTGCAGATTCTTCCAGTGAAAGTGGAGTGGAGCAGGAGCTGCAGAACATTGCCAGGGGTGAGTATGCCATGGGATGCCATGTGGTGGCTGGTGTCTGGGGTGCTGGTTCTGCAGAAGATAGGGCTTATGGGGGCTGGTGCTCTGGCGTAGCAGGTAAGGTTGCCACCTGCAGTGCCAGCATCCCATATGGTCACCGGTTCGAGTCCCGGCTACTCCACTTCCGATCCAGCTGTGCTATGGCCTGAGAAAGCAGTAGAAGATGGCCCACATCCTTGGACCCCTGAACCCACATGGGAGAACTGGAAGAAGCTCCTAGCTCCTGGCTTTGGATCAACTCAGCTCTGGCCATTGCATCCAATTGGGTGTAAACCAGCAGATGGAAGATTCTCTCTCATTCTCTCTATCTCTCTCTCTCTCTCTCTGCCTCTCCTCTCTCTGTGTAACTCTGACTTTCAAATAAATAAATCTTTTTTTTTTAAAAAAAGAGCTTATGCTTACGAGTAGTGGTCATGGGAAATGTATGGGACATTTTGCAGCAAGATTTTGGATGAATTTTCCAACCCCTGAACCTCCTAGAGATTAGAATAGACTTCTAATGCATAACTTCCTCTTATGCTTAATTAGGTTTTTGTTTTGAATTGTTTTTGATGAAACAGCAAGGAATTCTGAGTTATAGACTTCCTATTTCAGAGACAGGAAAACACTGATGCCTGCATTATAATTAAATAATGCCTATCACCTTTTCTTAAGCAACAAATGATCACAGATTCTCTCTTTGCTACTAATTAATGAGCATGGTGATTCTTCCCACCGTAACCACCTTCCCACCTACACTCTCTCCCCTCTTCCTCCTCCCTCTCCTATATTGACATGGAATGCCTTACATAGCTAGGGTGAACATTTAACCCGCTTGGCCCTAGGTGTTCATACACTTTAACTCTGTGTAATTATTAATATGCCCTTTTTATGACCAAGCTTATGTCAGAACAACAAATTATATATTCACCTAATACTGAGAGTCATCAAATTGATTTCTATTTTCTTCTCTATTAGGCAGTTCTTGAGAGGCAGAAATATTTATTTTGTATATCATTTATTTATTCAACTAAATGACTGACTGTCAAGATGCTGAGTTTTAGTGTCAAAGCAAATATGTTTTAGACCCCATGAAGTTTACAGTCTGGCAAGAAAGAGCAATCTACCCAAAGAATATTGTTTAACATAGTGAATACTGGTGTGAAGTCAGTGGATAAAGATTTAAGCATTCTTAATCTAGCACCAACTCTAATCCCATGATCTCTAATTGAGAGAAGTAATCAGAAACACAGAACTCCATGTTACCCAGTTATCTCTTTGAATTTCTGCTTAAAAAAATAAAATAGAGCCGGCGCCGTGGCTCAATAGGCTAATCCTCCACCTTGCGGCGCCGGCACACCGGGTTCTAGTCCCGGTTGGGGCGCCGGATTCTGTCCCGGTTGCCCCTCTTCCAGGCCAGCTCTCTGCTATGGCCAGGGAGTGCAGTGGAGGATGGCCCAGGTGCTTGGGCCCTGCACCCCATGGGAGACCAGGAAAAGCACCTGGCTCCTGGCTCCTGCCAGGATCAGCGCGGTGCGCCGGCTGCAGCGGCGGCCATTGGAGGGTGAACCAGCGGCAAAGGAAGACCTTTCTCTCTCTCTCTCTCTCTCACTGTCCACTCTGCCTGTCAAAAAAAAAATAAAATAAAATAAAATAAAATAAAATAAAATAAAATATATCAAACAACACAAATACCTAGGAGTGCGTAATATTTATATACTATCTTGATATTAAAAATAAGAAAAAATAACCATGAAATAATAGCAACTTTGAATCTCCTTTGTTTTCTAGACAAGTTATAATCCTATGTGGTTCTTTATGGTAAATTATTACAGTAAATTACAGTAAATCATTACAGTAAATTATTACAGTAAATAATTACAGTCAATTATTTTTGTAGGTACTCTTCATCTCTCTCACATTTTTTCCCTTTGAGAAATCAGATTTTAAAAACTGAGACCCAAGACAAAAGAAAGATTTTTAAGCTAGTATTATATGTTGATTGGCTCTCTAAAATGATTTATATATTTATTTGAAAGTCAGAGTTACACAGAGTAGAAGGGGAGAGAGAGAGAAAGAGAGAGACATCTTCCATCTTTTGGTTCACTCACCAATTGGTCACAATGGCTGGAGCTGTACTGATCTGATGCCAGCAGCCAGGAGCTTCTTCTAGGTCTCCCACACAGGTGCAGCTGCCCAAGGACTTGGGCCATCTTCCACCGCTTTCCCTGGCCATAACAGAGGGTTGGATGGAAAGCAGAGTAGCCGGGACTCAACCTCCACCCATATGGAATGTCAATGCTAGAGGTAGCTTTACCTGCTATGCCACAGTTTTGGCCCCTTGATTGGCCTTTAACTTAGACTTTTTAATGATATTAAAAAAACACCATGTTTTTCTAAGCTCTTTCCATTCAGTTTCTACTTTGTAAACTCCAGATAATACTGTCCCCAGAATTAATCTAAGGTATAAATGATATGATATAAGGCAATTAACCCCTTAACCTGTCTCCTTGAATACTCAGCTATGTTAGCTCTGTGTCCATTCTTCTGTCTCTGTACTAGATGAATAAAAAGACAGTGTAAAATGATTTGAAAAGAACTATAAGGGGTTGGCGCTGTGGCGCTGCTGCCAATTGGGGAGTGAACCAGTGGATGGAAAACCTCTCTCTCTCTCTCTTTCTGCCTCTCCTTCTCTGTAACTCTGACTTCCAAATAAATAAATAAATCTTAAAAGAACTATAAACATCAATAAAGCACAAATGAAAATTGTATTCTCAAAACTGGATATTAAACCATGCCTTCTACACCTCTGTTAAAAGTTACATTCTATCATAGTCATTTATGATTTCTAGGGCAAAAGTAGTAAATAAGATTTTTCTGGAAGAGACAGAGGTTATGAGGGAGCCAGGATTTGGGGTCAGTTAGCAGCAGTGAGTGTCACTCTTTAAGATTTGATTCAGGAAAGAAAGAACAGCAACTGATCCTTGAGATTTTGGGGTGGGAAGGAAAGGAAGGAGGGACTTAACAAAAGCAAATGCCCTCTGGTTGTGGGCACCCACCCCAGACTGCAGCCCTTGGGGAGGGCCAGCTGGTGTCTCAAGGGATGCTGCAGCCTGGACTCCATTTCCCAGAGTTCCCAGGAACTCCAACGTATTCTGCCTTCCAGAGTTGTGAGGTTGAAAATATCAGATCAAGGTCCTAATAGGCTCAATTTTTCCAGAAGCCTTTCTCTGATGTGACAGATACATCTATCATTTGATCTGCTTAAAAGCACTTTCTTCAGGTAGAGTCATGTTGGTGGTTAGCACTTCAGTGTTTGAGTTTTAGGGAGGCACATTTCAGTCCATAACAGCAAAAGGGGCCCTGTGGTCTACTTCAATGACAGCCATCTCTGCGGAGGACAGAAAGTTGGAAATCAGCGTTAGGATTTCTCACAGTATTACTGTCAGTGCTATCTCCATCAAATGTGCATTCATGTACACACAAACAAAACTACCTGTACACATAAACACATTCAACAGTGGAAATGCTGACGGTTGTGTACAGGTAACATCAATATAATAATCATTAAGATGGCCTAATAGCAGACATTAAAAAGAGAATTAGAAAGAATGACAACAAAATCTGCAGTTACCTATATTTATGTATTATCTATGATATTAAGTATTTATAGTTGCTAAAAGGTGAATACTGATGTGTGGGAATAAAAGCTAAACCTTACCTTGCAATATTGCAGCCAAGTCTACATGAAAGATGTCTTCATTTTTTTTTTAACTTTTATTTAATGAATATAAATTTCCAAAGTACAGCTTATGGATTACAGTGGCTTCCCCCCCATAACGTCCCTCCCACCCGCAACCCTCCCCTTTCCCACTCCCTCTCCCCTTCCATTCACATCAAGATTCATTTTTGATTCTCTTTATATACAGAAGATCAGTTTAGCATACATTAAGTGAAGATTTCAACAGTTTGCTCCCACACAGAAACATAAAGTGAAAAATAATAGATGATTTTTTAAATGATGATGAAATCAGATCAGACCTATTGTCATGTTTAATCCCAGTGAGAGTCAAGTTGGGAATTGCTAATTTCTTCTTTTTTTTAACAGAAGATCAGTTTAGTATACATTAAGTAAAGATTTCAACCGTTTGCACCCCCATAGAAACACAAAGTGAAATAAACTGTTTGAGTACTCGTTATAGCATTAAGCCTCAATGAACAGCACATTAAGGACAGAGATCCTACATGAGGAGTAAGTGCACAGTGACTCCTGTTGTTGACTTTACCAATTGACACTCCTGTCTATGGCATCAGTAATCTCCCTATGCACCAGTCATGAGTTTCCAAGGCTATGGAAGCCCCTTGAGTTCTCTGACTCTTATCTAGTTTAGACAAGGTCATAGTCAAAGTGGAGGTTCTCTCCTCCCTTCAGAGAAAGGTACCTCCTTCTTTGAAGACCTGTTCTTTCCACTGGGATCTCACTCACAGAGATCTTTCATTTAGGTTTTGTTGTTGTTTTTTTGTTTGTTTGTTTTTGTTTTTGTTTTTGTTTTTTTGCCAGAGTGTCTTGGCTTTCCATGCCTGAAATACTCTCATGGGCTTTTCAGCCAGATCAGAATGCCTTTAGGGCTGATTCTGAGGACAGAGTGCTGTTAGGACATCTGCCATTCTATGAGTCTGCTGAGTATCTCACTTCCCATGTTGGATCACTCTCCCCTTTATTTATTCCATCGGTTAGTGTTAGCAGGTACTAGACTTGTTTATGTGCTCCCTTTGACTCTTAGTCCTTTCATTATGATCAATTGTGAACTGAAATTGATCACTTGGACTAGTGAGATGGCATTGGTACATGCCACCTTGATGGGATTAAATTGGAGTCCCCTGGTATGTTTCTAACTCTACCATTTGGGGCAAGTCAGCTTGAGCATGTCCCAAATTGTACATCTCTTCCCTCTCTTATTTCCACTATTATGTTTAACAGGGATCACATTTCAGTTAATTTTCAACACTTAAGAATAACTGTGTATTGATTACAGAATTAAACCAGTCATTTTAAGTAGAAAAGACAAAAAAAAAAACACTAAGAGGGATAATGTATTAAGTTGTTCATTAACAGTCAGGGCTATGCTGATCAAGTCACCGTTTCACATAGTGTCCATTTCACTTCAACAGGTTTCCTTTTTGGTGTTGAGTCAGTTGTCACCGATCAGGGCGAACATATGGTATTTGTCCCTTTGGGACTGGCTTATTTCACTCAGCATGATGTGTTCCAGATTCCTCCATTTTGTTGCAAATGACTGGATTTCGTTGTTTCTTACTGCGGTATAGTATTCTAAAGAGTACATATCCCATAATTTCTTTATCCAGTCTACCGTTGATGGGCATTTAGGTTGGTTCCAGGTCTTAGGTATTGTGAATGGAGCTGCAATAAACATTAGGGTGCAGACCACATTTTTGTTTCCCAATTTCATTTCCTTTGGGTAAATTCCAAGGAGTGGGATGGCTGGGTTGAACGGTAGGGTTATCTTCAGGTTTCTGAGGAATCTCCAGACTGACTTCCATAGTGGCTTGACCAGTTTGCATTCCCACCAACAGTGGGTTAGTGTCCCTTGTTCCCCACATCCTCGCCAGCATCTGTTGTTGGTAGATTTTTGCATGTGAGCCATTCTAACCGGGGTGAGGTGAAACCTCATTGTGGTTTTGATTTGCATTTCCCTGATTGCTAATGACCTTGAACATTTTTTCATGTGCCTGTTGGCCATTTGGATTTCCTCTTTTGAAAAATGTCTATTGAGGTCCTTGGCCCATCTCTTAAGTGGGTTGTTGGTTTTGTTTTTGTGGAGTTTCTTGATCTCTTTGTAGATTCTGGTTATTAACCCTTTATCTGTTGCATAGTTTGCAAATATTTTTTCCCATTCTGTCAGTTGTCTCTTCACTCTCCTGACTGTTTCTTTTGCAGTACAGAAACTTCTCAATTTGATGCAATCCCAATAGTTGATTTTGGCTTTGACTGTCTGTGCCTCCTGGGTCTTTTCCAGAAATTCTTTGCCTGTGCCAATATCTTGAAGGGTTTCTCCAATGCTCTCTAATAACTTGATGGTTTCAGGTCGTAGATTTAGGTCTTTAATCCATGTTGAGTGGATTTTTGTGTAAGGTGTAAGGTAGGGGTCTTGCTTCATGCTTCTGCACGTGGAAATCCAAATTTCACAGCACCGTTTATTGAATAGACTGTCCTTGCTCCAGGGATTGGTTTTAGATCCTTGATCAAATATAAGTTGGCTGTAGATGTTTGGGTTGATTTCTGGTGTTTCAATTCTGTTCCATTGGTCTATCCATCTGTTTCTGTACCAGTACCATGCTGTTTTGATTACAACTGCCCTGTAGTATGTCCTGAAGTCTGGTATTGTGATGCCTCTGGCTTTGTTTTTGTTGTACAAGATTGCTTTAGCTATTCGAGGTCTCTTGTGCCTCCATATAAATTTCAGCACCATTTTTTCCAGATCTGAGAAGAAGATCTTCAGTATCTTGATTGGTATTGCATTGAATTTATAAATTGCTTTTGGGAGAATGGACATTTTGATGATATTGATTCTTCCAATCCAGGAGCATGGAAGATTTTTCCATTTCTTGGTATCCTCTTCTATTTCTTTCTTTAAGGTTTTGTAATTTTCATCGTAGAGATATTTAATGTCCTTGGTTAAGTTTATTCCAAGGTATTTGATTGGTTTTGTAGCTATTGTGAATGGGATTGATCTTATAAGTTCTTCCTCAGCCATGGCATTGTCTGTGTATACAAAGGCTGTTGATTTTTGTGCATTGATTTTATACCCTGCTACTTTGCCAAAATCTTCTATGAGTTCCAATAGTGTCTTAGTAGAGTTCTTTGGGTCCCCTAAATAAAGAATCATATCATCTGCAAAGAGGGGTAGTTTGAGTTCTTCCTTCCCAATTTGTATCCCTTTAATTTCCCTTTCTTGCCTAATAGCTCTGGCTAGAACTTCCAGAACTATATTGAATAGCAGTGTTGAGAGTGGGCATCCCTGTCTGGTACCAGATCTCAGTGGAAATGCTTCCAACTTTTCCCCATTCAAGGATGTTGGCAGTGGGTTTTTCATAGATTGCTTTGATTGTATTGAGGAATGTTCCTTCCAAACCCAGTTTGCTTAGAGTTTTCATCATGAACGGGTGTTGTATTTTATCAAATGCTTTCTCGGCGTCTATTGAGATAATCATATGGTTTTTCTTCTGCAGTCTGTTAATGTGGTGTATCACATTGATTGTTTTGCGCACATTAAACCATCCATGCATACCAGGGATAAATCCCACTTGGTCTGGGTGGATGATCTTTCTGATATGTTGTTGCATTCTATTGACCAGAATTTTATTGAGGATTTTTGCATCTATGTTCATCAGGGATATTGGTCTGTAATTCTCTTTCAATGCTGTATCTATTTCTGGCTTAGGAATTAAGGTGATGCTGGCTTCATAGAAAGAATTTGGGAGGATTCCCTCTTTTTCAATTGTTCTGAATAGTTTGAGAAGAATTGGAGTCAGTTCTTCTTTAAATGTCTGGTAGAATTCAGCAGTGAATCCATCTGGTCCTGGGCTTTTCTTTGTTGGGAGGGCCTTTATTACTGTTTCAATTTCTCTCAGAGTTATGGGTCTGTTCAGGTTTTCTATGTCTTCATGGTTCAATTTAGGTAGGTTGCATGAGTCCAGGAATCTATCCATTTCTGATAGGTTTCCCTGTTGCTGGCATACAAGTCCTTGTAGTAGATTCTGATGATTCTTTTTATTTCTGTGGAGTCTGTTATTATGTTTCCTTTTTCATCTCTGATTTGATTTGGGTCTTTTCTTTTTTTAGTTAGTTGGGCCAATGGGGTGTCAATTTTGTTTATTTTTTCAAAAAACCAGCTCCTCGTTTGGCTGATGTTTTGTAAATTTTTTTTGGATTCAATCCTGTTGATTTCTTCTCTGAATTTAATTATTTCTCTTCTCCTACTAGATTTGGGTCTGGTTTGCTGTGGGTTTTCTAGATCCATGAGATGGATTGAAAGCTCATCTCTTTGGTGCCTTTCCAATTTCTTGATGTAGGCACCAATTGATATAAACTTTCCTCTTAACACTGCTTTTGCTGCGTCCCATAAGTTTTGGTATGTTGTGCTGTTATCCTCATTTACTTTCAGAAAATTTTTGATTTCTCTTTTAATTTCTTCTATGACCCATTGTTCATTCAGGAGCATGTTGTTCAATCTCCATGTGTTTGTGTATGCTCTAGGGATTCCTGAGTTGCTAATTTCCAACTTCATTTCGCTGTGGTCTGAGAAGCTGCATGGTATGATTCTAATTCTTTTGAATTTGCTGAGACTTGCTTTATGGCCTAGTATGTGGTCAATCCTAGAGAAGGTTCCATGTACTGCTGAGAAGAATGTAAAATCTTTAGCTGTAGGATTGAAAGTTCTGTATATATCTGTTAGATCCATTTGGGCTATAGTGTCATTTAAACCTACTTTCTCCTTGTTGATCTTCTGTCCTGTTGATCTGTCTATTTCTGAGAGTGGAGTATTGAAGTCCCCCAGTACTATTGTATTGGGGTCTAAGTCTCCCTTTAAGTCTGTTAACAAATCTTTTAGATAAACCGGTGCCCTGTAGTTAGGTGCATATACATTGATAATTGTTATATCTTCTTGCTGTATTGATCCCTTAATCATTATATAATGTCCCTCTTTGTCACTCTTAACAGTTTTTGTGGTAAAGTTTATGTTGTCCGATATTAAGATGGCTACGCCCGCTCTTTTTTCATTTCTGTTGGCATGGTATATCTTTTTCCAGCCTTACATTTCAGTCTGTATGGATCTTTGTTGGAAAGATGCGTTACTTGTAAGCAGCAAATAGATGGGTTTTGTTCCTTAACCCAATCAGCCAATCTGTGTCTTTTAACTGGACAGTTCAGGCCATTAACGTTCAATGTGACTAATGATAAGTGGTAATTTGCCCTGCCATTTGCCAAAAATAAGTTCTAATATATGCTTTGAATTCCCTGTGATCTTTTGCTGTGAGGTGTCCTTCCTTTACCTTCTTTCATATTGATGACCGTGTTTGTGTGTTTCTGTGTGTAACACATATTTAAGCATCTTTTGCAGGGCTGGACGTGTGGCAACAAATTCTTTCAACTTCTCTTTTCTGTGAAAGGTCTTTATTTCACCTTCATTCACAAATGATAGCTTTGCAGGATATAATATTGTGGGCTGGCAGTTGTTCTCTCTTAGTACCTGGGCTATATCTCGCCATTCCCTCCTAGCTTGTAGGGTTTCTGATGAGAAGTCAGCTGTGAGTCTGATTGGAGATCCTCTGAGAGTAATCTGACATTTCTCTCTTGCACATTTTAGGATCTTTTCTTTATGTTTCAATGTGGACAGTTTAATTACAACGTGTCGTGGTGAGGATCTCTTTTGGTCGTGTTTATTAGGGGTTCTGTGAGCTTCCTGTACTAGGATTTCTCTGTCCTTCTCCAAACCTGGGAAATTTTCTGCTAATATCTCATTAAAAAGGCCTTCTAATCCTTTCTCCCTCTCCATGCCTTCAGGAACTCCTAGAACCCGAATGTTGGGTTTTTTAATAGTATCCTGAAGATTCCTGACAATATGTTTTAGATTTCTAATTTCCTCTTCTTTTCTTTGGTCTGACTGTATCCTTTCCTGTTCTCTGTCTTCTAAGTCCAATATTCTCTCTTCTGCTTCACCCATTCTGTTTGTAAGGCTCTCTATTGTGTTTTTCATTTGATCTATTGAATTCTTCACTTCATTATGATTTCTCGTCGCTATCACAGTTTCCTGTTGTACTAGTTGTTTTGTTTCATTTTGATTCCTCCTTAATATTTCATTTTCACGAGAGAGATTTTCTATCTTGTCCATTAAGGATTTCTGTAGTTCAAGAATTTGTTTTTGAGAACTTCTTAATGTTCTTATCAATTTTTTGAGATCTTCTTCTTGCATTTCTTCTATCTCATCATCTTCATAATCTTGAATTGGGGTGTCTTTTTCATTTGGGGGCATCATGGTGACTTCCTTGTTTCTATTATCTCAGTTTTTGCGTTTGTTATTTGGCATATTGGAGATATTTGGTTTCTTCTTTGTGGTGCTTTTTCTTGTTATACTATGACTCTAGATTAAGTGGACTATCTGTTTTTGATGGAGCCTTAGGGCTTGAGATGGGTGTGGCCTGAGAGCTCTGTTTGGTGTGCCAAAGGTGACACTCCCAGGTTAGGCGTGATAGATCTCTCTCTCTCTCTCTCTCTTTCTTTCTTTTTTTGATTCAAAAGGGAAGTAATTCCACACAGCTGAACGAAGTTGGAGGTAGTTAGCAGGCAAAGAAAGATGTCTTCCTAAAACCTTTCACTGGGCCCACTCTGTGGCATAGTAGAGTAAGCATCCACCTGCAGCACCAGCATCCCACATGGGCACCAGTTTGAGTCCCTGCTTCTGCACTTCCAATCCAGCTCTTTGCTAATGGCCTAGGAAAGCAGTGGAATATGCCCTGAGTGCTTGGGCCCCTGCACCCATGTGAGAGACCTGGAGGAAGCTGCTGACTCCTGGCTTCTGGCACCTGGCTTCAGATTGGCCCAGCTCCAGCCATTCTGGCCATTTAGGGGTGAACCAGTGGATAGAAGACTTCTCTTCCTCTTCCTTTCTATATCTGTAACTCTGCCTCACAATAAATAAATACATTTTTTAAAACCTTTCACATTTTAAATTTCTTAATTTTTTTAAAGATTTATTTATTTATTTATTTACAAGTCGAGTTACAAACAGAGAGGAGAGCCAGAGAGAAAGAGAGAGGTCTTCTATCTGATGTTCACTCCCTAATTGATTGCAACTGCCAGAGCTGTGCTGATCCGAAGCCAGGAGCCAGTAGCTAGTTCCAGGTCTCCCAGATGGGTACAGGGGCCCAAGGACTTGGGCCATTTTCTACTACTTTCCCAGGCCATAGCAGAGAGCAGGATAAGAAGTGGAGCATCTGAGTATTGAACCGGCCCCCATATGGGATGCTGGTGCTTCAGGCCAGGGTGTTAACCTGCTCCACAACAGCAACAGTCCAACATTTTAAATTTCTGATACTCCAAAGTAGCACAGGACTGCATTACATATAGGAAAGATGCATTCAAAAATTATAAATCTAATGCATTTTAGCAGAAGTTTTAACAAATACTTCTCATTTTCTCAGCATTATGTACTAAATAAATGACATAATGAGTCACTGTCAGATTTTTAGCTCTTTGACAGCCACTTATAATATTTAACAGCTTTTTGAAATTTATTGCTAGTGTGTTTTTCTCAACACATGCACTGGATTTTACCAGTTTAGTGAACATGGAGTTGCCTATTATAGGATTTGCATTTTAATGGGTTTTCATGGCACATGTAATCAACATCTGCAAAACCTCTAAAACACATAAATAATAACATGAATCAGGTTTCTTTTTCTTTTTTTTTCTTTTCTTTTCTTTTTTTTATTTTTTTATTTTATTTTTATTTATTTATTTATTTATTTTTTTAAACTTTTATTTAATGCATATAAATTTCCAAAGTACGACTTATGGATTACAATGGCTTCTCCCCCATACCGTCCCTCCCACCCACAACCCTCCCCTTTCCCACTCCCTCTCCCCTTCCATTCACATCAAGATTCATTTTCGATTATCTTAATATACAGAAGATCAGCTTAGTATACATTAAGTATGGATTTCAACAGTTTGCTCCCACACAGAAACATAGAGTGAAAAATAATAGATGATTTTTTTTAAATGATGATGAAATCAGAGCAGACCTATTGTCATGTTTAATCCCAGTGAGAGTCAAGTTGGGAATTGCTAATTTCTTTTTTTTTTTTTTTTTACAGAGGATCAGTTTAGTACGCATTAAGTAAGGATTTCAACAGTTTGCACCCCCATAGAAACACAAAGTGAAATATATTGTTTGAGTACTCGTTATAGCATTAAATCTCAATGTACAGCACATTAAGGACAGAGATCCTACATGAGGAGTAAGTGCACAGTGACTCCTGTTGTTGACTTTACCAATTGACACTCCTGTCTATGGCATCACTAATCTCCCTATGCACCAGTCATGAGTTTCCAAGGCTATGGAAGCCCTCTGAGTTCTCCGACTCTTATCTTGTTTAGACAAGGTCATAGTCAAAGTGGAGGTTCTCTCCTCCCTTCAGAGAAAGGTACCTCCTTCTTTGATGACCTGTTCTTTCCACTGGGATCTCACTCGCAGAGATCTTTTGCCAGAGTGTCTTGGCTTTCCATGCCTGAAATACTCTCATGAGCTTTTCAGCCAGCTCCGAATGCCTTTAGGGCTGATTCTGAGGCCAGAGTGCTATTTAGGACATCTGCCATTCTATGAGTCTGCTGAGTATCTCACTTCCCATGTTGGATCACTCTCCCCTTTATTTACTCCATCAGTTAGCGTTAGCAGGTACTAGACTTGTCTATGTGCTCCCTTTGACTCCCAGTCCCTCCACCATTACCAACAGTGAACTGAAACTGATCACCTGGAACAGTGAGATGGCATTGGTAAATGCCAACTCGATGGGATTGAATTGGAATCCCCTGGTATGCTTCCAACTCCACCACTTGGGGTAAGTCAGCCTGAGCATGTCCCAAATTATACATCTCTTCCCTCTCCCATTCCCACCACCATGTTCAACAGGGATCACATTTCAGTTAATTTTCAACACTTAAGAATAACTGTGCATCAATTACAGATCTAAACCAGTCATATTAAGTAGAACAGATAAAAAAAAAAACTACTAAGAGGGATAATGTATTAAGTTGTTCATTAACAGTCAGGGCTATGCTGATCAAGCCACCGTTTCCCATAGTGTCCACCTCACTCCAACAGGTTTCCCTCTTGGTGTTCAGTCAGTCGTCACCGATCAGGGAGAACATATGGTATTTGTCCCTTTGGGACTGGCTTATTTCACTCAGCATGATGTGTTCCAGATTCCTCCATTTTGTTGCAAATGACTGGATTTCGTTGTTTCTTACTGCGGTATAGTATTCTAAAGAGTACATATCCCATAATTTCTTTATCCAGTCTATCGTTGATGGGCATTTAGGTTGGTTCCAGGTCTTAGGTATTGTGAATGGAGCTGCAATAAACATTAGGGTGCAGACCACATTTTTGTTTCCCAATTTAAATTCCTTTGGGTAAATTCCAAGGAGTGGGATGGCTGGGTTGAACGGTAGGGTTATCTTCAGGTTTCTGAGGAATCTCCAGACTGACTTCCATAGTGGCTTGACCAGTTTGCATTCCCACCAACAGTGGGTTAGTGTCCCTTTTTCCCCACATCCTCGCCAGCATCTGTTGTTGGTAGATTTGTGCATGTGAGCCATTCTAACCGGGGTGAGGTGAAACCTCATTGTGGTTTTGATTTGCATTTCCCTGATTGCTAATGACCTTGAACATTTTTTCATGTGCCTGTTGGCCATTTGGATTTCCTCTTTTGAAAAATGTCTATTGAGGTCCTTGGCCCATCTCTTCAGTGGGTTGTTGGTTTTGTTTTTGTGGAGTTTCTTGATCTCTTTGTAGATTCTGGTTATTAACCCTTTATCTGTTGCATAGTTTGCAAATATTTTTTCCCATTCTGTCGGTTGTCTTTTCACTCTCCTGACTGTTTCTTTTGCAGTACAGAAACTTCTCAATTTGATGCAATCCCAATAGTTGATTTTGGCTTTGACTGTCTGTGCCTCCCGGGTCTTTTCCAGAAATTCTTTGCCTGTGCCAATATCTTGAAGGGTTTCTCCAATGTTCTCTAGTAACTTGATGGTGTCAGGTCATAGATTTAGGTCTTTAATCCATGTTGAGTGGATTTTTGTGTAAGGTGTAAGGTAGGGGTCTTGCTTCATGCTTCTGCACGTGGAAATCCAGTTTTCCCAGCACCATTTATTGAATAGACTGTCCTTGCTCCAGGAATTAGTTTTAGATCCTTGATCAAATATAAGTTGGCTGTAGATGTTTGGGTTGATTTCTGGTGTTTCAATTCTGTTCCATTGGTCTATCCATCTGTTTCTGTACCAGTACCATGCTGTTTTGATTACACCCGCCCTGTAGTATGTCCTGAAATCTGGTATTGTGATGCCTCCGGCTTTGTTTTTGTTGTACAAGATTGTTTTAGCTATTCGAGGTCTCTTGTGCCTCCATATAAATTTCAGCACCATTTTTTCCAGATCTGAGAAGAAGGTCTTCGGTATCTTGATTGGTATTGCATTGAATCTGTAAATTGCTTTTGGGAGAATGGACATTTTGATGATATTGATTCTTCCAATCCATGAGCATGGAAGATTTTTCCATTTCTTGGTATCCTCCTCTATTTCTTTCTTTAAGGTTTTGTAAACAAGGAAGTCACCATAGGTTTCTTTTTCTTAAAGATTTATTTATTTATTTGAAATAGTTGCACAAATAGAGGAGAGGTAGAGAGAGACAGACAGACAGAGACAGTGAGGTCTTCCATCTGCTGGTTTACTCCCAGTTGGCCGCAATGGCTGGTCTGTGTCAACCCGAAGCCAGGAGCTTCTTCCGAGTCTCTCACATGTGTGCAAGGCCCCAAGGACTTGGGCCACTTTCTACTGCTTTCCCAGGCCATAGCAGAGAGCTGGTTCAGAAGTGGAGCAGCCACAACTTGAGCTGGCACCCATATGGCTTGCCAGCACTGCAGGCAGCAACTTTATCTGCTATGCCACAGCGCCAGCCCTGCATTGCATCTTTTTAAGATGATATGGATTTAAGTTCATGAAAAATTATTAGCAGAGTGGGAACTGATAGATATGGATGAAGCAGGATGGACTTGTTAGAAATGGTGATGTTAATTTTCTTATAAAATAAATAAGAAATTAAATATAGTCAGACATAACTGAAGACTAAATTTTATTAGTGGTGATCCAGAAAACACTGATCTCAGGTCTTTTTCTCCTAGTGTTAAGTTTATATTTTAAATGCATATTAAGTGAACAAATTTCATGTAATTTATATATACAGATTTAAGAGCAAACTGATAACATCCTACCCTATCTTCCCTTGGTCTCATATTTCCAACTCCCTCCTTGTTTTATTTTCTTTTAATTTTTACAGCTGCATGCTTTGATTTTATTTTAGAATCAAAAGCTTTAACCCTCTACAAAATAAAGAATTCAGCAAGTAGTAGCAGAAATATCAATGAGTATATGTTGTATACTCTATCAAAGAGTACAGAAAAGTGCTATGAACAATACTCAAATCTCAAAATGTCAATTTAACTCCTATGCTACTTTTTGTTGTCTATATATTAATTACCACCAGCCAGAGAAAACATGGTATTTGTCTTTTGGGGACTGGCTTCTTTCATGAAGCATAATTGTTTCCAGTTCATCCATTTAGTTACAAAAGATAGGATTTCATTCTCAATTATGGCTGAATAGTATTTTACACTGTATATATAGCTCATATTCTTTTTCCAGTCACCAGTTTATGGACATCTGGGTTGATTCCATGTTAGCTATTGTGAATTGAGCTGTAATAAACAAGAGGGTACAGATAACTCATGCCTATGCATATTCTATTTCATTTCATGTGGATAAATTCCCAGGAGTCAGATGGCAGGATCATATGGTATGTTTGTTTTCAGATTTCTGAGGAACTTTGATACTGCCTTCCATAATGGCTGTACTAGCTTCATTGCCACCAACAGCAGGTTAGGGTACCTTTTTCTCTACCTCTCCACCAGCCTTTATAGTTTGTTGACTTTTTCAAAAGAATTATTTACTTGAAAGGTGGAGCTACAGAGAGGGAGAGGCAGAGGCAGAGGCAGAGAGACATAAGTATTCTATCTGATTGTTTATTCTCCATATGGCCCAACAGGTGGTGCTGGTCCAATCAGAAGCTAGAGTTAGGAGCATCTCCCTGGTCACCCAAGTGGGTGCAGGGACCCAGGCACTTGGGCCATCCTCCACTGCCCTCCCAATCCAGAGCAGAAAGCTGGACTGGAAGAGGAGCAACCGGGACCAGAACTGGCACCCATATGGGATGCCGGCTCCACAGGTGGAGGATCAACCCAGTGTGCCACGGCACTGGCCCCCATCAGGGATATTTTTCTATAGTTCTCTTTCTCCACTGTATCTTTTTCTAGTTTAAGAATTAAGGTGATGCAGGATTAATAGAAGGAGTTTGAGAGGATTGTCTCTCTTTCAATTGTTTTGAATAGTTTGAGAAGAATTGGAATTAGTTCTTTAAAAGTCCTGTAGAATTCAATAGTGAGGCTGTCTGATCCTGGACTTTTCTTTGTTGGGAGGGTCTTTATTACTCATCCAATCTCTGCCTTGGTTTTTGATTTGTTTATCTTTTCTATGTGTCTTCATGACTCAATTTTGGTATATTGTGTATGTCCAGAAATCTGTTGATTTTTCCTCTAGGTTTTCCAATTTGTTAGCCGTCACAACAGATGCCCACATCCTATATTGCAGTGCTAATCTGAATTTTGGGTACTCCACTTCCAAATCAGTTTCATGTTAATATCCCTGGGAAGCAATGGATGATAGCTCAAATTCTTTCATTCCTGTCATCTAATTTGGAGAACTTTAACCTAAATGTGGACTTGAGAACCTGGTCTTGCACAGTTGTAGCCATATAGAAAGTGAACCAGCAGATGGGAGATCTCTCTGCTTCTCTTTACTTCTTTCTTTGTCTCTGTGTCTCTCTGCCTTTTTTATCATATTAAAATATTTAATTACTTATTTGAAAGAGTTACAGAGAGAGGGAGAGACAGAAATCTTCTACCACCTAATTCATTTTTGAGATGACTTTAATAGCCAGAGTGTGGCCAGGTTGAAGCCAGGAGCTTTTCCTCCGATGTGCGTGGCAGCATCCCAGGCACTTGGACCATCTTTCACTGCTTTTTTTAGTCCATTGGTAAGGAGCTGGACCAGAAATGGAATAGCTGGTACTTGAACTGGTGCACATACAGGATGCCAATGTAACAGATAGCAGCTTTGTCCACTGCAGCACAACCACCAGCTCCTCTTTCTGCCTTTCCAATAAATAAATCTTTTGAAAAAGAACTTAAGGTAGTAAAAGTCACCATGACTGAGCAATGGCAAATTTATTGAAGTGATCTACTTTCTAAAAGATCTATTTAAGAATTTGAAAGGCAGCACTAGAAAGAGAGAGTGGGAGAGATTGATCTTCCTCCTGGTTTGTTCACTCTTCAAACGGCTGCAATGACTGTGGCTAGGCCAGACTGATATCAGGAGCCAGGGGCTTCTTCCAGGTCTCTCACATGGGTGCAGGAGCCCCAATATTTGAGTCATCCTGTGCTGCTTTTCCAGACACATTAGCAGAGAACTGGATCAGTTTGGAGCATTAATGTCTATGATACTCTCCTTGCAGTTAAAGGATTTAGAATCCATTTTGTTTATGGGTGGGCCAAGTACAACAGCTTCCAATTGTCCGAGGTTTGGATTAGATGGGTTCTGAGAAATTTTGTTAAAATAGTTATTAATCATAACTCTCAGTTTAAGCTTTTCTTACCAAATTTTCATGTTTGATGATGTTTATATCTATGGGAAAATTGGGTCTCTGGATTGCAACCAATGAAAGCATCCAGACTAACAGTAATAAGGTCAACAGTCAGCAGAATGATGTCCAGCTGAACTGAAATAGCTTTTCTTATTTGGTAGAGGGGTTACCTCCTGCATTATACTGACCTACTGACATAGACAGTAGATATTGGAGCCTGTCCCTTCTGCCAATTGGAGAATGCCACATTTTAGTCCATCATACATATATTTATATATTATAATATATTATAATATATTATATATTTCTATATATAATATAGAATTACATATAATTATTATAAATATATGAGATATAATTATTACATATAAATTTATTATTTATATATAAATATATAATTATTTCTGATCCAGCTCCTTACCAATGAATTGAAAAAGCAGTGAAAGATGGTCCAAGTACCTGGGTTGCTGACACACACATTGGAGGAGAAGCTCCTGGCTTCAACTTGGCAACACTCTGGCTATTGAAGTCATCTCAATTTTATATATATATATATATTATAGTACATATAATAAATTATATAATATTATATGTTTATAATTATTATATATTAAAAGGGAACCTGTTAAAGTGAAATGAACACTATGAGAAACGGTGACTTGATCAGCCCTTGCCCTGACTGTTGATGAACAACTTAGCATGTTATCCCTCTCAGTATTTTTTTTTTGTTTATTTGTTCTACTTAATATTTTTGGTTGAATACTGTAATCAATACACAGTTATTCTCAAATGTTGAAACTTAACTGAAAAGTGATCTCTGTTAAATATAAGAGTGGGAGTAAGAGAGGGAAGAGATGTGCAATTCGGGACATGCTCAAGCTGACTTACCTCAAATGATAGAATATATATGAATATATTTATATACATGCAAATATAAATAAATGTACATATATATATAAAGAATTTATTTATTTATTTGACAGGTGTACTTACAGACAGTGAGAGGAAGAGACAGAGAGAAAGGTCTTCCATATGCTCATTTACTCCCTTAATGACTGCAATGTCTGGAGCTGGGCCAATCTGAGCTACGAGCTTCCAGGTCTCCCACATTTTGTCAGGGACCAAAGCACTTGGAACAGCTTCTACTGCTTTCCCAGGCTATTGCAGAGAGCTGGATGGGAAAAGGAGAAATGGGGACTAGAACTGGTACACATATGGGGTGCCAGCACTGCAAGTAAAGGATTACACCACTGCACCGCAGTGCTGGCTCCAATCTATCCTTTATTAAGGAGATCTCAGTAATCATGTTCAGGTATTGCTGTCCTATATTCATGGCCAAAGTCCTAGCAGACAACATGGTTTGGAGAATTGTAAGCACAAGGTGTGTAGGAGACTTCATTTCTCATACAGCACAGTTAATAACAAGGTTCCAAGAGGGGAAATTACTTGCATCTTTGAGAACAAATGGAAATCACAGGTGATCTAAAGAATTCAGAAGGTCTGTGAGCCCCTAGAGTGAAAAAGTCACTGGGAGCACAAGGACAGTGCCTAGAGTTTATTTTGATGGATTTTAGCCCCTTTCATTGGAGGGAGGCCCAAAGAAGCTGGCCTGATTTGTAAACCTCAGAAGTGTCTTTTCAAGGTGAAGGCAAACTGAGACTGAGGGGTTTTTGGAAAACTTTGAACAAAACACGTTTGCCACACTTGGTTAAGACACATCATTTATCTATTGATTTTCATCAGATCTTTTAACATTAGGTATAAGGTACAGTGGACATGGTGGATGGCATATAGCAATATGATTTTAGTAATATATCATGAGGTGCTTTTTTTTCTGGATTTAGTAGGTAAAATTGGGCTACCTAATGGGATATAGCTGGAATAATCACCTTTTTGTTAAATAAATATGAGGTAATAAATGTTAGTGTATGAAGACATTGAGTTTTCTTTTATTGGGCCTTCTTGGTTATTTTAATCTGGGATCAGTGAATTCTCATTTTCTCTAGGCAAGTTGTAACTGAAAAACTTTATTTTATTCCTCATCATGTTGGACCAACTCTGCTGCTTCTGGGATTTTTTTAGTACATCTGACAATTGGAAATTTAGACAATAGTATATTAAAATGAGATTTACTAAGTAAAGTATTTATTTTTATTCTGATACATATTTTGGAATTCTTCTAAAATTCCTATTGAGTATCCTTGTTAAATTTAGTTGCATCCCAGGTTAAGACTTATTGGAGGCAGGCGCCATGGCTCAATAGACTAATCCTCCACCTGTGGCTCAGGCACACCGAGTTCTAGTCCTGGTAGGAGCACCAGATTCTGTCCCAGTAGCTCCTCTTCCAGTCCAGCTCTCTGCTGTGGCCCAGGAGTGCAGTGGAGGATGGCCAAGTGCTTGGGCCCTGCACCTGCATGGGAGACCAGGAGGAAGCACCTGGCTCCTGGCTTTGGATCAGTGCAGTGTGCCGGCCGCAGCACACTGGCCGCAGTGGCCACTGGGGGGTAAACCAACAGAAAAAGGAAGGCCTTTCTCTCTGTCTCTCTCTCTCTCTCACTGTCCACTCTGCCTGTCAAAATAAAAAAAAATGCTTTTTATACAAACTTATTGGAGCCACTCTAGTGATTATACCCATGAAACTTTGTTAATAAATGCAAATAGAACCTGGGAAAATTGATGTATATCTTATGCTGTAGAGACTTAAGATTGAACATCTTTTTTACCTTTTTTAATAATATAATTTAAAAACAAATTTTAGATTTTTTTTGACTTTACTAAGCCACAGCTCTGGCCCCATTAATATGTCTTAACAATGTTTTTTCCTCTCAGACTTATCTCTATTGTTTCAGTTAACTGCATGCCTTTTCTTTACATTAAGATTCTCTCAGCTGTCAAAGCTTATTCATCTTAATTCTGTTGTTCCAATTTCCCTCCCTTTTATGCTGTCCCTAGGCTAATTGAGGTCATGATTCTCCATTCCTTCTGTGTGGTGTCACAGTAGCCTTGAAGTGTTCTTTTTCTCTTCTGATTTCTAAAGAAAGAAATTATGTATTCCCCCAGTTTAGATATTTTAATAATTCATTCTAAAACAAAGGTTAAATGTTCTTAATTTGACAAGAATTTTCGGGGCCAGCAGTATGGCGTAGTGGGTAGAGCCACCACTTGCAGTGCTGGCATCTCATATAGATCCAGATCTCTGCTATAGCCTGGGAAAGCAGTAGAAGATGGCCCACGTCCTGGGCCCCTGCACCCATGTGGGAGACCTGGAAGAAGCTCCTTGCTCCTGGCTTTGGATTGGCACAACTCTGGCCATTGCAGCCAACTGGGGAGTGAACGAGTGGATGGAAGACCCCTCTCTCTTCTCTGACTCTCTCTGTGTAACTCTGACTTTCAAATAAATAAATAAATCTTTAAAAAAAGAATTTTTTCTAATTTTAGATTTGTTCTACTTCATTGCCACCTCAGGATTTGTGTAAGGAGTGCATATCCAGTTTTTCTATTTTGGATTTTTGGGATTTTGTATTAGCTCTGCTGTCTTCATTCTTCTCGAGCATTGATGATACCTTCTCCTTAGTTGTATTAAGAGAGAGAGCAATAGCCCTCATGTCTTTTTAGGTAAGTAAGACATATTAAAAACAGAGCATTCAGTATACATTCATAGTATTTTGACTTGTTCAATTGATTTTCCTGACCTCCCTTGGATATTCTTGGTCTCTGCTGTACAACTTTCTATACTCATTAATTCTTTGATATTCCCAAATCCAGAAAATGAATGATTCAACAGCTGTGTTCCTGTATTTGCTGGGACTCAGGGTAAGAAGCAAAGTGGAGGTGTTCAGGAATCTAAAGTTACATGCTACATAGCAAAGCAAATAATTTCCTATACAAAGTGACTGGGAAATCCAGAATCTTTTGCACACTATATTGGATCCTGAACTATTACTGAACTATTCAGTAGGATTTTAATGTATTTATTTTCTGTGTGTGTGTTTGTATTTCTAAATAAACTCTGCTAGGCTACTTAACATTAACATGTATTGCAGAATTCTTTCATCAGTTTTTACTTTTAAAATGTTTCTCTTTCAGTTTTATGGGAGAGGGTAGAAGTTTTCTGCTATGTAACTGAAAATTCATTCATTCATTAAAATTAAAAATATTTGTTGGAATACTATTAATTCTCATGTGATTTGCACGAAACTAAATACATTCTCTATTTTGTTTTGCTTAACATTTCTGCATGTGTGGACTTCATTTTTCCTTATTGCCCCAAATCCCTTTGTGTATTGGGATGGCAAATGGGTTTTACACTGGACAAAACATGTTATTTTGGCAAAGAAGTACTTAGCCTTCCTGCTTTAAGTATTCAAATATTACATTAGAAATCAGTATACTTGTATACTGTACAAATGTCCTTCATACAATTTTGTAATATTCTGGTATGGGAGAGGGAGCAGGAAATAGGAGGCTTATGGGTGGGAGGGAAGTTATGGGGGAGGCGAAGCCACTGTAATCCAAAAGCTGTACTTTGGAAATTTATATTTATTAAATAAAAGTTAAACAATTTTGTAATCTTCACCTCCCTTTTTATTTAGTCCTTTTTTAAAAAAATTTATTTATTTTACTTGAAAGTCAGAGTTACACACACAGGAAGAGGAGAGAGAGAGAGAGAGAGAGAGAGAGCAGTCTTCCAACTGCTGGTTCACTCCTGATTTGGCCACAATGGCTGGAGCTGTGCCAATCCAAAGCCAGGAGCCAGCAGCTTCTTTTGGGTCTCCTATGCAGGTGCAGGAGCCCAAGGGCCTGGGTCATCCTCTACTGCTGGATAGTAAGTCCTACTTGCCTAAAGAGCTGGATAGTAATTTGAGTAGCCAGGACTTGAACTGGCACCCATGTGGGATGTCGGCACTGCAAGCCACAGCTTTACTTGCTACGCCACAGCATCGGCCCCTTTATTCTTATGACTATTGCTACACTATTGGAATTTATAATTGATAATGCTGAACAATTGAAACTGTCTTATTTACAATTGTAGGACTGGATATGGCAGTTTTACTTGAAGTAAAGTATGTAGCCTGCTTATTGTATGATTTTCGGAAAAGCATGCATTTATATATAACAGCAGATCTGTTAATCATTTAAAAGTGAATTATCATGATTACCCAGATGTAAAGAATGCAATATGTGCTAATGAGTTAGCAGTCAGACATTTAGAATTAGAGGGATTTTAGAACCCTTACAATACTGCAGTTTTTAAGAAAAACTAATAATTTTTTTATTTGACAGGTAGAGCTATAGACAGTGAGAAATACAGAAAGGTCTTCCTTCCGTTGGTTCACTCCCCAAATGGCCACCATAGTTGGAGCTGTGCCCATCTGAAGCCAGGGGTCAGGTGCTTTCTCCTGGTCTCCCATGCGGGTGCAGGGCCCAAGCACTTGGCCATCCTCCACTGCCTTCCCGGGCCATAGCAGAGAGCTGGACTGAAAGAGGAGCAACCAGGACTAGAACCCTTTGCCCATATGGGATACCAGCACCACAGGCAGAGAATTAACCAAGTGAGCCATGGTGTTGGCCCCCGATAAATTTACTCTTAACAAAATATCAAAATATTTTATTCACTATAAAGTTAGTAGTGGAAAAGAGACTACCTTGTTGAACACAGAAATTTGAGATTATATTTCTGGTATTAATTTGCATCTTAAGGCTTATTGCCTAGTTTATTTCAATATTTCGATCTAATATTACTAATAATATCTTGTATTTAGTGGTTCACTGTATGCAAGAAAATATTCTTTTGATTTTTTAAAAGATTTATTTATTTATTTGGAAGTCAGAGTTACACAGATAGTGAACAAGAGGAAGAGAGAGAGAGAAAGGTCCTCCATCTGCTGGTTCACTCCCCAGATGGCCTAAAAGGTCAGAGATATGCCAATCTGAAGCCAGGAGCCAGGACCTCTTCAGGGTCTCCCATGCAGATTCAGGGGCCCAAGGACTTGGGCCAACTTTCTACTGCTCTCCCAGGCTCTAGCAGAGAGCTGGATGGAAAGTGGAGCAGCTGGGACTTGAACCGGCCTCCATATGGGATGCCCACACTGCATGCAGTGGCTTTACTGGCTACACCACGGCACTGGCCTCAAGACAATGCTCTAAAATGATGCATTAATTATTCCCAAATATTGAAAAGTGGCACGGTACACATTTGAATGTGTTGTTTTGTACTAGTTATAGAAACAGTTTAAAATATATTTATATTTAAAAATGTAAGCTTTGATCTAAAGTTTTACTTTCCCTTAAGGTGCCTGTTTGGAAACTGAGAGATCGTTGAAGTCTATCTTGTGTATAACTGATCTTATCCAAGCCTCTCTCTTTATCACATGAGGATGCTAAATGCCAAGGCCCAGAGAAGTAAAGTGAATTGTTCAAGGTCACATAGGTAAGTTGTAGCAGGGATAATTCTGTATTAGAATTAGGTATCCTGATACATAGGCCACTGTTCTGTCAATTTAGTACTCCTTCTGGAGTTAAAGATTCTAAGTTGTGGAAAATTAAGTTTGGAAATTTAGCGGAGCCAAGATGGCGGAATAGTGAGGGCGCGCACCGATAGTCCGGGAAAATTTAGTTTAATAAAAGGGGAGTTACGGTAGCCGCAGAAAAAAGAACCAGGAAAAAATTGCACGGGAATCGTGTATTGGAGGACCTACTGGGAGAACAAGGTCGCCCACCGCGCGGAAGCCAAGTCGCGGGACCAAGCCGCAGAAGCCCCAGTGCTCCAAGGGGAGTGCATGCCACACAGACAACAGCGGGGAGACTTGGGACGCTCAGGGCTCCGAGTCCACACATCGGCGCTGGAAGGGGAGGTGAGCTCAATAACCCGAGACATTGGTGGGGAAACGGGGGTCAGAATCTAGAGGGGGGCCGGAAAGTGCAGCAAACTCACTACCGGAAAGAAGGAAAAAAAAAAAGCTTCGGGGTTTCTCTTCCCCCTAACCTTGCAAAGGTTACAAGGCTGCAAGGCTAGAAGAATTCGCAAGAGACAAAGAGCAGGCCTGCTCTCTGGATTTACATATCAATGGGGGAGAGCTAAGGAACTGAGTCACTACAATTCAGTAGCCTAGGCAACCCAGTGGGAGTCCAGAGGAGCCAAAGACTGGAAGCTAAATACCATCCATTCTGCACAGCCCTGCCCTGCGGTGTTACTTACCCCCTGAATAAATAAAATAAATAAATAAATAAAAAGAGAGAGATTTACCACACATAACCTGAGGGTGTCACCTTTGCACACCCTTAACCTGGAAGAACCAGGCAGAGCTCTCAGGCCGCACCCATCTCAAGCCTCCAAGGCTCCTCCAACAGCAGGCAGTCCACTTAACACGGACACAGTATAAAAAAAAAAAAAAAAGAAAAAAAAAACGCACAGTGACGCAAGAAGAATTAACTATGCCGAGTAACAAACACAGAAATAGAGGGAGCAAGATCAACGATGACACTATGATGCCTCCAAATAAGCAAAACACCCCAAGCCAAGAGTATGAAGATGATGAGATAGAAGAAATGCAAGATACGGATTTCAAAAAATTTATGATAAGAACATTTAGAAGTTTTCAAAAGCAAATCCTTGAACTACAGAAATCCTTAATGGACAAGATTGAAAATCTCTCTCGTGAAAACGAAATTTTAAGGAAGAGTCAAAATGAAACTCAGAAACTAGTAGAACAGGAAAGTGTTATAGTGAAGAGAAATCAAAATGAAATGAAGAGCTCAATAGATCAAATGACAAACACATTAGAAAGCCTTAAAAACAGAATGGGTGAAGCAGAAGAGAGAATATCGGACTTAGAAGATAGAGCACAGGAAAACATACAGTCAAACCAAAGAAAAGAAGAGGAAATTAGAAACCTAAAAAATATTGTTGGGAATCTACAGGATACTATTAAAAAAACCAACATTCGAGTTCTAGGAGTTCCTGAAGGCATGGAGAGAGAGAAAGGATTGGAAGGCCTTTTTAGTGAGATACTAGCAGAGAACTTTCCAGGTTTGGAGAAGGACAGAGATATCCTAGTACAGGAAGCTCATAGAACCCCCAATAAACATGACCAAAAGAGATCCTCACCACGACACGTTGTAATTAAACTGTCCACATTGAAACATAAAGAAAAGATCCTAAAATGTGCAAGAGAGAAACGTCAGATTACTCTCAGAGGATCTCCAATCAGACTCACAGCTGACTTCTCATCAGAAACCCTACAAGCTAGGAGGGAATGGCGAGACATAGCACAGGTGCTAAGAGAGAAAAATTGCCAGCCCAGAATATTATATCCTGCCAAGCTCTCATTTGTGAATGAAGGTGAAATAAAGACCTTTCATAGCAAACAGAAATTGAAAGACTTTGTGGCCACTCGTCCGGCCCTGCAAAAGATACTTAAAGATGTGCTACACTCAGAAACACAGAAACACGGCCATCAATATGAAAGAAGGGAAAGGAAGAACACCTACCAGTAAAAGAGCATGGGAAGCTCAAAGCATATACTAGAAAATATCTCCGGGAAAATGGCAGGGCAAAGTCACTACGTATCAATAGTCACATTGAACATTAATGGTCTGAATTCTTCAGTTAAAAGACACCGTTTAGCTGACTGGCTCACAGAACACAACCCAACTATTTGTTGCCTACAAGAAACACATCTCTCTAACAAAGAGGCATGCAGACTGAAAGTGAAAGGTTGGAAAAAGATATTCCATGCCAACAGAAACCAAAAAAAAGCAGGTGTAGCCATATTAATATCAGACAAAATAAACTTTAATACAAAAACTGTTAAGAGAGACAAAGAGGGACACTATATAATGATTAAGGGTTCAATTCAACAGGAAGATGTAACTATTATAAATGTATATGCACCTAATTACAGGGCACCGGTCTATTTAAAAGATATGTTAAGGGACTTAAAGGGAGATTTAGACCCCAATACAATAGTACTGGGGGACTTCAATACTCCACTCTCAGAAATAGACAGATCATCCGGACAGAAGATCAACAAGGAAACAGCAGATTTAATTGACACTATTGCCCAAATGGATCTAACAGATATCTACAGAACTTTCAACCCTACATCTACAGACTTCACATTCTTCTCAGCAGCGCATGGAACCTTCTCTAGGATTGACCACATACTAGGCCATAAAGCAAGTCTCAGCAAATTTAAAAGAATTAGAATCATACCATGCAGCTTCTCAGACCACAGCGGGATGAAGCTGGAAATTAGCAACTCGGGAAACCCCAGAAAGTATGCAAACACATGGAGACTGAACAACATGCTCCTGAATGAACACTGGGTCATTCAAGAAATCAAAAGAGAAATCAAAAACTTTCTGGAAGTAAATGAAGACAACAACACAACATATCAAAACTTATGGGATACAGCAAAAGCAGTATTGAGAGGCAAATTTATAGCAATAGGTGCCTATACCAAGAAATTGGAAAGGTACCAAATAAATGAGCTTTCAGCGCACCTCAAGGACCTAGAAAAACTGCAGCAAACCAAACCCAAATCTAGTAGGAGAAGAGAAATAATTCAAACCAGAGAAGAAATTAACAGGATTGAATCCAAAAAAAACATTACAAAAAATCAGCCAAGCGAGAAGCTGGTTTTTTGAAAAAATAAACAAAATTGACACCCCATTGGCCCAACTAACTAAAAAAAGAAGAGAAAAGACCCAAATCAATAAAATCAGAGATGAAAAAGGAAACGTAACAACAGACACCACAGAAATAAAAAGAATCATCAGAAATTACTACAAGGACCTGTATGCCAGCAACAGGGAAACCTATCAGAAATGGATAGATTCCTGTACTCATGCAATCTACCAAAATTGAACCATGAAGACATCGAAAACCTAAATAGACCCATAACTGAAACAGAAATTGAAACAGTAATAAAGGCCCTCCCAACAAAGAAAAGCCCAGGACCAGATGGATTCACTGCTGAATTCTACCAGACATTTAAAGAAGAACTAATCCCATTTCTTCTCAAACTATTCAGAACAATCGAAAAAGAGGGAATCCTCCCAAATTCTTTCTATGAAGCCAGCATCACCTTAATCCCTAAGCCAGAGAAAGATGCAGCACTGAAAGAAAATTACAGACCAATATCCCTGATGAACATAGACGCAAAAATCCCCAATAAAATTCTGGCCAATAGAATACAACAACACATCAGGAAAATCATCCACCCAGACCAAGTGGGATTCATCCCTGGTATGCAGGGATGGTTCAACATTCGCAAATCAATCAATGTGATTCACCACATTAACAGACTGCAGAAGAAAAACCATATGATTATCTCAATTGATGCAGAGAAAGCATTTGATAAAATTCAACACCCTTTCATGATGAAAACTCTAAGCAAATTGGGTATAGAAGGAACATTCCCCAATATAATCAAAGCAATTTATAAAAAACCCACAGCCAGCATCCTATTGAATGGGGAAAAGTTGGAAGCATTTCCACTGAAATCTGGCACCAGGCAGGGATGCCCACTCTCAACACTGCTATTTAACATAGTTCTGGAAGTTTTAGCCAGAGCCATCAGACAAGAAAAAGAAATCAAAGGAATACAAATCAAGAAGGAAGAAGTCAAACTATCCCTCTTTGCAGACGATATGATTCTGTACTTAGAGGATCCAAAGAACTCTACTAAGAGACTATTGGAACTCATAGAGGAGTTTGGCAAAGTGGCAGGATATAAAATCAATGCACAAAAATCAACAGCCTTTGTATACACAAGCAATGCCATGACTGAGAAAGAGCTGCTAAGATCAATCCCATTCACAATAGCTACAAAAACAATCAAATACCTTGGAATCAACTTAACCAAAGACGTTCAAGATCTCTACGATGAAAATTACAAAACCTTAAAGAAAGAAATAGAAGAGGATACCAAGAAATGGAAAAATCTTCCATGCTCATGGATTGGAAGAATCAACATCATAAAAATGTCCATTCTCCCAAAAGCAATTTATAGATTCAATGCAATCCCAATCAAGATACCAAAGACATCCTTCGCAGATCTAGAAAAAATGATGCTGAAATTCATATGGAGGCACAAGAGACCTCGAATAGCTAAAGCAATCTTGTACAACAAAAACAAAGCCAGAGGCATCACAATACCAGACTTCAGGACATACTACAGGGCAGTTGTAATCAAAACAGCATGGTACTGGTACAGAAACAGATGGATAGACCAATGGAACAGAATTGAAACACCAGAAATCAACCCAAACATCTACAGCCAACTTATATTTGATCAAGGATCTAAAACTAATTCCTGGAGCAAGGACAGTCTATTCAATAAATGGTGCTGGGAAAACTGGATTTCCACGTGCAGAAGCATGAAGCAAGACCCCTACCTTACACCTTACACAAAAATCCACTCAACGTGGATTAAAGACCTAAATCTACGTCCTGACACCATTAAGTTATTAGAGAACATTGGAGAAACCCTTCAAGATATTGGCACAGGCAAAGAATTTCTGGAAAAGAACCGGGAGGCACAGACAGTCAAAGCCAAAATCAACTATTGGGATTGCATCAAATTGAGAAGTTTCTGTACTGCAAAAGAAACAGGAGAGTGAAAAGACAACCGACAGAATGGGAAAAAATATTTGCAAACTATGCAACAGATAAAGGGTTAATAACCAGAATCTACAAAGAGATCAAGAAACTCCACAAAAACAAAACCAACAACCCACTTAAGAGATGGGCCAAGGACTTCAATAGACATTTTTCAAAAGAGGAAATCCAAATGGCCAACAGGCACATGAAAAAATGTTCAAGGTCACTAGCAATCAGGGAAATGCAAATCAAAACCACAATGAGGTTTCACCTCACCCCGGTTAGAATGGCTCACATGCAGAAATCTACCAACAACAGATGCTGGTGAGGATGTGGGGAAAAAGGGACACTAACCCACTGTTGGTGGGAATGCAAACTGGTCAAGCCACTATGGAAATCAGTCTGGAGATTCCTCAGAAACCTGAATATAACCCTACCATTCGACCCAGCCATCCCACTCCTTGGAATTTACCCAAAGGAGTTTAAATTGATAAACAAAAAAGAGGTCTGCACCCTAATGTTTATTGCAGCACAATTCACAATAGCCAAGACCTGGAACCAACCTAAATGCCCATCAACAGTAGACTGGATAAAGAAATTATGGGATATGTATTCTTTAGAGTACTATACCGCAGTAAGAAACAACGAAATCCAGTCATTTGCAACAAAATGGAGGAATCTGGAACACATCATGCTGAGTGAAATAAGCCAGTCCCAAAGGGACAAATACCATATGTTCTCCCTGATCGGTGACAACTGACTGAACACCAAAAAGGAAACCTCCTGAAGTGAAATGGACACTATGAGAAATGGTGACTTGATCAGCATAGCCCTGACTGCTAATGGACAACTTAATACATTATCCCTCATAGTATTTTTTTTGTCTGTTCTACTTAATATGACTGGTTTAATTCTGTAATTATCACACAGTTATTCTTAAGTGTTGAAAATTAACTGAAATGTGATCCCTGTTAAACATAAGAGTGGGAATAAGAGAGGGAAGAGATGTATAATTTGGGGCATGCTCGGGCTGACTTGCCCCAATTGGTAGAGTTGGAAACATACCAGGGGATTCCAATTCAATCCCATCAAGGTGGCATGTGCCAATGCCATCTCACTACTCCAAGTGATCAATTTCAGTTCACAATTGATCATAATGAAAGGACTAAGAGTCAAAGGGAGCACATAAACAAGTCTAGTACCTGCTAACGCTAACTGATGGAGTAAATAAAGGGGAGAGTGATCCAACATGGGAAGTGAGATACTCAGCAGACTCATAGAATGGCAGATGTCCTAAATAGCACTCTGGCCTCAGAATCAGCCCTAAAGGCATTCGGAGCTGGCTGAAAAGCCCATGAGAGTATTTCAGGCATGGAAAGCCAAGACACTCTGGCAAAAAGATCTCTGTGAGTGAGATCCCAGTGGAAAGAACAGGTGTTCAAAAGGGAGGTGCCTTTCTCTGAAGGGAGGAGAGAACCTCCACTTTGACTATGACCTTGTCTAAACAAGATAAGAGTCAGAGAACTCAAGGGGCTTCCATAGCCTTGGAAACTCATAACTGGTGCATAGGGAGATTACTGATGCCATAAACAGGAGTGTCAATTGGTAAAGTCAACAACAGGAGTCACTGTGCACTTACTCCTCATGTAGGATCTCTGTCCTTAACGTGCTGTACACTGAGGCTTAATGCTATAACGAGTACTCAAACAGTATATTTCACTTTGTGTTTCTATGGGGGTGCAAACGACTGAAATCTTTACTTAATGTACACTAAACTGATCTTCTGTAAAAAAAAAAAAAAAAAAGAAAAAAGAAAAAAAAGAAAGAAATTATCAATTCCCAACTTGACTCTCACTGGGATTAAACATGACAATAGGTCAGATCTGATTTCATCATCATTTAAAAAAAATCATCTATTATTTTTCACTTTATGTTTCTGTGTGGGAGCAAACTGTTGAAATACTTACTTAAGGTATACTAAGCTGATCTTCTGTATATTAAGATAATCGAAAATGAATCTTGATGTGAATGGAAGGGGAGAGGGAGTGGGAAAGGGGAGGGTTGTGGGTGGGAGGGACGGTATGGGGGGGAAGCCATTGTAACACATGAGTCGTACTTTGGAAATTTATATTCATTAAATAAAAGATAAAATAAAAATAAAAATAAAAATAAAAAAGAACATAGAAGTGCCATAGGATTAGTTGTTCCCATTCTATTTGTATGTAAGGAATTAGTGAAAAGCTTATAAGTCAGCAACCTCACCTTTTTTGTGTATTCTATAAAAATTCCCAGATGTCAGAATTGACACATCTACTTGTTAAATTGGAGAAATTCTTGAACCACAGTAAGCAGATGCTAGAACAGATGGAAATATTCTTTTTGGGCTGAGAAAAAGAAATTTCCAATTAAGAAATGCCTGGACACTATTTTATCTTCCTTCTAGTTGACTGAACTATGAGATTTCCTTATGTCACAGCTTAGAATTAAAAAAAAAAAACCTTTATATTTCTCTCAAAATCTTTATTTCTTCATGTATCATGTATCAAGCACTAGCTTAAAAGCTGTTCATTTTCATGTCCTCCTTAGAAAATTACCTTAATGCTTTCAAAAATAAAAATAAATGAAGTATTTTCATAAAAAAAAAAGTTTGGAAATTTAGTGGTTGCTATGTTGTTATGGTGAGAAATTTCTGTGTATAGCTATGAGTTGCTTAAATTTTATGCAATATATTTTTCTAGCATGTTTGCTATTTATTTGAAATATATAACAAATAGCTTCATCTATTTGCCAAAAGAAGTTTTTAAAGATTTATTTATATTATTTGAAAGTCAGGATTACACAGAGAGAGAAGGAGAGGCAGAGAGAGTGGTCTTCCATTCACTGGTTCACTCCACAGTTGGCCTCGATGGCTGGAGCTGTGCCGACTAGAAGGCAGGAGCCAGGAGCCTCTTCCTGGTCTCCATGCAGGTGCAGGGGCCCAAGGACTTGGACCATTTTATAGTGCTTTCCCAGGCCATAGCAGAGAGCTGGATAGGGAGTAGAGTAGCCAGGTCTTGAACTGATGCCCCTATGGAATACCAGCACTGCAGGTGGCAGCCTCACCCACTATGCCACAGTGCCAGCCCTTGCCAAAAGAATTTATAGAAGCTATTACATATATACACTTAACAATTATTTAGTTACTTGACACGAACTATCCCTGCATATTTGAAAATTTTGAATGGTATCACTTGGGTTTTAAGAATGTTATATTTTAGGTCTCTTAATATTTTTAGTGATGATGTTTTAAAGGCCCTTTCTGTTTTATGAAAAATGATAAGGATTTTGTTTTACAATGGCCATAGTATTACCACTTAAAGCAATAGATTAAATAACACTTTTAAACAAAGTCATTTAATACTGAATTCTAATACACTGGTATATTTTAAAGTGAGAAACCGGATTTCTTTCAGATAGTCTAAATAAGAATGATAATCAAAATTGAAGACATCTACAGTTTTTAATCACTTGTTTTAAATATTGGTCATAATGGTCCAATTTAGAGTTTTAATTTTAATCAGCTTTTAAAAGATTCAATATGGTTTATAGAAAGAATTCAGAGAACATAATTATATACTCAACCTCCCTCCCTTCTTTTTCCTTCTTTGTCATTTTTTTAGCTTATGAAATGACATTTTCAGTTTACTTTACATTAAAAAGGGTTGTTGAATCAAGGGCAAGTTTAACAGGCAAAAAGCAAAAAGATCCTAATTTAGAGGGAATACAGACAGTGGCTCTAAACAATATTTGAATATCACATCTAAACAATATTTGAAGAAATTGATAAAATAAATATTTTAATTTCTCCTACTAAAATGCTCAGAGAAAGTCTTTCATTATTTATCAAATATTAGTGCAAAAATATGGATTTAAATGATCCCAAAAAGTGATCAATTTTTGTGTAATAAAGTCCAATTTTTGTCAAGGATTTTTGACAGTCTCACAGAAAACTTGTATTTGTGAATGGGAAGAATAATATCAAAATGTCCATACTACCAAAAGCAATTTGCAAATTCAATGCAATCCCAATCAACATACCAACGATGTTCTTCTCAGTGCTAGAGAAAATGATGCTAAAATTCATATAGAAACATGAGAGATGCTTAACATCTAAAGCAATATTATAAAGCAAAAAAAAAGCTGGAGACATCACACCATATTTTAAGACATATTACAGGGGTCAGCACTATGACAAAGCAGGTAAAGTCACCGTCTGCAGTGCCGGCATCTCATATGGGTGCCAGTATGTTTCCCAGCTGCTCCACTTCTTATACCCCTCTCTGTTATAGCCTGAGAAAAAAGTAGAAAATGGCCAATGTCTTTGGGCCCCTGCACCTGCATAGAGACCTGGAAGAGGCTCCTGACACTTGGATTCAGATCAACACAGCTCCGGCCATTGTGGCCATTTGGGGAGTAAGCCAGTGGATGGAAGACCTCTCTCTCTCTCTCTGCCTCTACCTCTCTGTAACTCTGCCTTTCAAATAAATAAATAAACTGCAAAAAAAAGAAGAGGTGTTAGCACTGACATAATAACAGACACATAGTTCAATGGACAAGAATAGGTAGCATAGCAATAAACCCAAATTTCTACCAGCAACTCATATTTAACAAAGGAACTAAAATGACCTGGAGAAAGAAGAATCTCTTTCACAAGTAGTGCAGAGGAACTTGATTATCCATATGTAGAAGCCTGAAAATAGACTCCAGCATCTCTTACACTATGTGAAAGTGAACTCACAGTGAATTAAAAATCTAATCATAAGACCAAAACCCAAGTAAACATAGGGAAACTCTAAATATTGTCAACAGACAATAGCTTTTGAGTAAGATTCCAATAGCAATAGTAACAAAAATAAAAACAGAGACATTTGAGTATATCAAACTAAGATACTTCTTCACAGCAAAGTAAACATCAGAGTGTAGATACAGCAAACAGAATGGCAAGAAAAGTTAAAACTCTGAATGTTTACAGATTTCCAGAACATTTACATAAATTGGAAAAACTCCAAAAAATACAGTGAAGAAACAGGCAAGGATCTGAATAGACATTTCTCAGAAGAAATATAAATGGTCAAAACATGTGAATATGCCCAATGTCACTAGCCATTATGTAAATATAAATCAGAATACAATATCAGTCTCCAACACCTGTGGGAGAATACAATGCTCAGGTTTTTGTGTGTGCAGCAAGTGGGTTTAGAGGACCCTGTTCACCTCTGCAGAGCAGAGTCTACAGGGGGTAAAGAAACCTTACTGCTTTCCTAATGGGCTTATTAAGTTCTCAACCAGTGCCTGTTAGTCTTGCCACAAACTTTCTATTCTCACTACTTTCCTTCTTCTTCCTTTTCTCTGTGACTTGTAAAATAGTATACATTCTATATACTGTGGATACTTTTGATTTATTTTATTCCTTCGGTCTCTTATGAAGTTCCTCCATGAAAGCACAGCCCTCAAAATATTCATTCATTTATGCAGTCTGCAAATTTCATGAGCTACTAAATTCCAAGTAGTATGTTAAAGGCAGTAGTATGTTAAAGGCCTAAGAGAAAAGTGGTCTGAATTCTGTGCCTAGAAGAGGATTTGGGACATAGTAGAACTTCAGTGAAGTGCTATGTGAATGACATGCACTCAGTAAATGAGTAATCTAAAGCATACACTGCATTTAAGCAACACAGCAGCCCTACTCACCTCAGGTAGAGCAATTGAGAGGAATAATGTGAACAAAAATAAGACATCAATAAGTTGAATAATAACAGAGAAAAAACAAAATGAGATGGATGCCAACATTACTGACCTATTTTTGAGGAATTAAATTGATAGAGGGGCTGGCATTGTGGCTAAGTGGGGTAAGCTGCAATCTGTGAGGCCAGCATATCATGTGAGTTCCACTTTGAGTTTAGGAATCTCCACTTCCAATTTAGCTCACTGCTAAACACCTGGGAAACCAGCAGAAGATGTACGAAAGACTTGGGTCCTTGCCACTCATGTGGGAGACTTGGATGAAGCTCCTGACTTCAGCATGCCCCAGGCTCAACTGTTGAAACTCTGGGGTGTGAGCCAGCAGATGAAAGCTATCTCTGTCTTTCCCTCTCTCTCTAAATCCACCTTTCAAATAAACAAATATTTAATAAACAAATTATCTGATTTCAAAATACACAAAACCATGAACAATACTATATCATCTTTATGCCAAAATGATAAAAAATTACAAATGCTAGAGAGCATATGGGAAAAGAAAACCTTCATATATGGTGGGTGAAAACACAAATTAGTACAGATGTTATGGAGAACAGTATGGTCATTCCTTAAAAAGGATAAAAATTGGGGCCAGTGCTGTTGTGCAGTGGGTTAAAGCCCTGTCCTGAAGGGCCATGGACAGTGCATCTAAAGGGGCAAACCACCTTTCACAACCTCTCCACTTACAGCTAAAAGGGTTTTTTCCTGTATGTGTTGTCCTGGAGACCATCGCATAAGAGTTTTTTAAAGATTTATTTATTTGTTTGTTTGAAAGTCAGAATTACAGAAAGTAAGAGTGAGATAGAGATCTTCCATCCACTGGTTCATTCCCTAAATGGCCACAATGGTCAGGGCTGGGCCAGGCTGAAACCAGGAGCCAGGATCTTCATCTGGGTCTCCCCTGTGAGTACAGGGGCCCAAGTACTGGGGCTATCTTCCACTGCTTTTCCAGGTATATTAGCAGGGAGCTGGATCCAAAACAGAGCAGCCAGGACTTGAACTGGCACCCATAGGAGATGCAGGCTATTGTAGACAACACAGCTGTGGTCCCCCATGAGAAATTTTAAAGTAGGTCTTGTCACATCCTGGATAACTACAGATGGGACTTCTTATTCTGGAAGAGTTAATCTGAGAAAAGACTTTAGCTGCTAAATGGGAAAACCCAGGAATGGAGGCAATGGGAGAGCCTGGTATCATCTGAGCTCACCATTGGCAGCTATGGGCTTTGTAAAAAGCACTGAGGTACAAGAGAATATGACAGCTGCTTTGGGCACCTGAGAACCCATCATCAGCTTTTGTCCTGAGGATATGGGCCAGCTGATATCTATACATGACTGTCTCTGAGGTAGGCACAGAAAAGTCAAAGTGAGCACCCTCTTTTTCATCAACTTCTGCCACTTTTTCACTCACATCTCTGTTTGGTGACCCAGCTGCACAAGGTATGTTTTTCCCTTGCAGTGTTACATTTAGGTGGATTCTTTGAAAGGGGTTGTCCTTAACACTTGGGGATGGTGGCTGCATTTACTGGCAGGATCGGTGGCTACAAAGGTGGGCATCAGCTGCAGGATGCAACACACTGATTGCATGAGCCTTGGGCAACTTGGAAGAGAGACATTGGGATGTTATGTTCCTCTGAATGGTGCAGCAATGTGCAGCTTCACTGGATTGGAAAATGACTTGAGGTATTTTACTTGAAGTAGATGGTGCAATCAGATTGACAATAGGGTTCAAATTCTGAGTGGCTGTAAGGTAGAGTCAACAAAATGTGGAAATGAAAATAGGATGTCCTCAGAGTCAGATTCTCTCCCTCTGACGTGTCAGATACTTATGCAATGGGTCTGTTTTCAAGGTATTTTGTAAAATCAGACACCCAGTTGCAAGTCACTGACTTTGAGTGTCTTAAAAGTACTCCAGAAATTCAAACTCTTCTGACCTTTGAGAAATTGTTTCCTCCATTACTTATGGCTATGCTGCGTGCCATCTGCCCTCTCCTCATTCAGGTAGTTGCTCCACCTGCTCTATGCTGTAGGCACAGGCAGAGCCTGCAGCCAGCCAACCAGTGGGATGTGTGTGTGAGGCACTGGCCACTGAGCTGCTGCTTCCCAACCATGAGAATCTGCATCAGTGGTATGTGCTCCCAATCACCAGCAGCAGTGTGATCCACCAGCCTTGCCCAGAGTAATTCCACAGTCACCTGATTTAGTGCTGCCCTGGTCCTCACCACCCCTCTCCACTCATGCCCCACCATGGGCTAGGGGACTGTGCTGCATGAGGGGGTCTACCCAAGAGGCCTGGGGGCAGTGGTGACCCAGAGTGTTGTAGACAACCAGCCCAGCCTGAGGGAGGGAGACAACTAGTTCCTATAGTTCGACTCACAGTCAAGCTTACAAAAAGGATGCAGGTATACCTTTCTTTCTAAAAAGATAACATTGGGAAGGCATTGTGCTTAGCAGTTAAGATGCCATTTTGGGGGGATGCTGCTGCAGTTTAGTAGGTTAAGCCTCCACCTGCAGCACTGACAACCCATATGGGTGTCAGTTTATGTCCTGATTGCTCCTCTTCTGATCCAGCTATCTGTTTAAGGCCTGGGAAAGTAGTTGAAGATGGCACAAGGGTTTGGGCCCCTGCATCCACATGGGAGACCTGAAGGAAGCTCCTGGATCCTGGCATTTGATTGGCCCAGTTCTGGCCATTGCAGCTATTTGGAGAAAAACCCTGAGGATGGAAGACACCCCCCCTCTCTCTCTCTGCCTCCTAAATAAAGGAATGAATTTTTTTTAAAAAGATGCCATTTGGGAACAGTGTCCCATGTTGGAGTACTTGAGTTCACATCTTGGCTCCGGATGCTTACTCCACTCTCCTGCCAGCACAGACCCTGAGAGGCAGTGCTGACTGGTCAGGTAGTAGGGTTCCCCACTCATGTGGGAGCCTTGCATTCAGTTCCATCTCCTAGCTTTAGGCTGACTCAGATCTACATTGTTGGTGTTTGAGAAGTGAACCAACAGATGAGAGCTCTGCTACTGTCTCTCCCTCTCAAGTAATTTTTTAAATGTTTTTCTCATTGTAAAACAAGGCAGCATGGAAAACAAGAATATTGAAAGTTTCAAGAAAATCTGTAATTCTATCATACAATTAACATTATGGGCATTGATTTCTACACATTAAATGATTGTCAGTATAAATTATTGCCCTACACTTTTTATAGACACTATTCAAAGCATATCCTCAACTAATTCAATTAATTTAAAGGATTTATTAAATGATAGACTACATTAAATATATGGATGAATTTTATCAAGCAATCATCCAATGTACATGATTACCATATGTTTGCACTTTTGGGAATAATTCTATTGTGAATATTTTGGCATCAATATAATTTTGTTTAAAATTTCTTTATGAAAAAATATCTGGACTAGAAATCAATTGAATAGTATTTCATGGTTTTGTTACCTAATAACAAATTGCCTTCATTGAGGTTTATAAGTATTTATTCTTTCAACACTAATGTTATGTGTTTATCAAATACAGTTATATTAAGATACATTTGGGGTTGGCACTGTGGCATAGCAGGTAAAGCTGCAGCCTGGCACTGCTAGCATCCCAAATGGATGCTGATTCGAGTCCCAGATGCTCCACTTCTGAGCCAGCTCTCTGCTAAGGCCTGGGAAAGCACTGGAAGATGGTCCAAGTCCATGGGCCCCAGAACTCACATGGAGGACCCAGAAGAAGCTCCTGGATCCTGGCTTTGGGTCAGTGCAGCTCTAGTCATTGCAGCCAATTGGGGAGTGAACCAGCAGATGGAAGACCTCTCTCTCTCCTTTCTGCCTCTTCTTCCCTCTCTGTGTAAATCTGGCTTTCAAATAAATAAATAAATAATTTTAAAAAGATACGTTTGTTTGCAAACAATATGTGACATCAATACAACTACTTAAATCTTATACAAGTAGTTTAATTTGGGGGCCTGAATTATGGCTGATTGGTTCTGTAGTCTAATGATGTCCTTGAACCCAACTATTTTCCCCTTCTGTATGAATTTCAGTGTTGTATATTACTAGAATTCTGAAAAAAATTCACAGGAACTTTTTAGATATCATCTAAACATCATAATCTCCAAAGAGCAAAAATTGTTGCAAACCATGATTTTCTAGAATTATTTCTTTGTATAATGCTACAATTTTATTGTAGCTTTAAATTGAGCACACACACACACACACCCATGTACCATACATACATTCACAAATGCACATACACAATCAGAAAGTCTACAATGCATTTACCAAAGTGCATCAATATGCTAGTTTAAGATTACTGCCAAAGAATAGTCCCTTTCTTTAAATACCAATTTACTCTATTGATTTATTTTTGACCTAAAATGATGCAGTTTAGTTACTGTTTTGAAAAAGAGGCAGGTATCATCACAAAGCACAAACGAGTGAATAAGTTACATTATCTAGGGAATTAGATAAGAAATGGCTCACTCATCAAATTAAAAGGAATTGAATCCAGTTTGAGTTACCATGTCCAGCAAAATATGAAGTTTTACAAAAATTGAATGCATATAATTTCAAATTATATTCAAATTTTGAGTTGTATCTAAATGTGTACACTACAACATTAAGCATAAAGGCACAGATATTTAAATGCCTTTATTTAGGAAAATGTGAATAGATAATAATAATAATTGCTAACATTTATTTTATACCAGGTGATGTTTCCAGAATTTTATGTTTCCAGAAAAATGGAGGTAGCTCCTGTTACCTTAACTTTAAAGAAAATGCAACTGAGGCATGAAGAGGTAAGTAACTGGTTTGCCCAAGAATATATAATCATGAAGTGGCAAAGCCTTAGACTTGGCATGATCTGAATGGCAGCATTTTTTTTCACAAATGCAATGTTTGATCTATTTCATATATTCACTAAAAGGACTTACTGTCAAATGATACTTTCTGATAAAACCTATGAAAACTGCAGATGAGTATTGCTCCAAACCAAATACTTAAGGCTAGCATTAGGTGTAGCAGGTAAAGCCATTGTCTTTAAATTTAGCAAAGATATGCCTTGTTAGATGAGTGTACTTTGTGTAATTCTTCTTGTCAGTGTATACACTTTAGAAATGGATTACAGGGGCCAGTGCTGTGGCACAGCATGTTAAAACCCCAGCCTATGGTGCCAGCATCCCATATGGGTGCTGGTTTGAGCCCCAGTTGCTCCACTTCTGACCTGGATCCTTGCTGATGCACCTGGGAAAGCATCAGAGGATGGCTCAAGTCCTTGGGTCCCTGCACCCATGTGGGAGACCTGAGAAAAGCACCCAGCTCTGGGCTTCAGATCAGCTAAGCTCTGGCTTTTGCAGCCAATTGGGAAGTGAACCAGCAGATTGAAGACTTTTCTCTCTGTCTCTACCTCTCTATGTAACTCTGTCTTTCCAATAAATAAAAATAAACCTAGAAAAAATTGATTACATCAGGCAACACATATGAACATTTTTATAGAAAGATTGACCTTTAGAAAAATTTTAGACCTACAGAAAAAAAATGTGGTACAAATGTGAACTTCTGAATAAAAATCTATTTTTCATGAATGCATGGTGTTACAAAACACAGCAATACATCACTGAGAACCAAAAATAAATTGGACTATCTCATTCTTTGATTTGAAATCTATTGACAAATATCCTTTATTTTTCTTACAGAGAATGTAAATAGTGTTGTGATATCAAACTCATTCTAAGTTTAGGTACCCCATGGAAAGTTTGATCTAATGAAAACAAATCTGTTGGATCATACATTCCACTACCACTAAAATAATATATCTGTCATAATACATCAAGAAGAAAACATATTTATGCCTAAAAATACAAATTCAACTATTACAAACTGTTCAGCAAAATTTAAAATTGTATGTTTTTAATATTCTAAAATGGAACATTTTTCTTTGCTTCTCAATAAAAATGTGATACACTTTAACATCTTCAGAATAAGAACTGAGAGTGTACAAAGCATAATTTATTTATTTATTTATTTATTTATTTTTTGCCAGGCAGAGTTAGACAGTGAGAGAGAGAGACAGAGAGAAAGGTCTTCCTTCCATTGGTTCACCCCCCAAATGGCCACCATGGCCTCCCGATCTCCCATGTGGGTGCAGGGCCCAAGCACTTGGGCCATCCTCCACTGCTTTCCTGGGCCACAGCAGAGAGATGGACTGGAAGAGGAACAACCAGAACAGAACCAGCACCCCAACTGGGACTAGAACCTGGGGTGCCAGCACTGCAGGCAGAGGATTAGCCTTGTGAGCCATGTCACTGGTAAAATATATTTTAAGGAGAGAATTTATAACATTCATTTTTAAAGTAACAAAAACATTTTTCACTTCTTGGTTTGCATTTTAAATTTGTATATATGTATATATATATATATATATATATATATATATATATATATTAGCCATCCTTACTGGTTACTGCAAATTACCACATACTAGAATTAATTCCTTCTCAACATTTACAATTTGTCTCTTCACTTTAAAGGAAAATATTTGTGTCTCTTGAGTAAACAAGTAAATATTATGATTTGGCATCATTTTATAAAACTCGAATCTGTAAGAAATCAAACACCAATGCAGAAATATTCTATAAGAATGTACTCATGCATATTGTTCTTACAATAGATTCACCCGTGTCATAGGAGAGCAACTCCTTGCTCAACATTCAAAATTTTCACATTCTTCTAAATATTCCTTTTAACATAGTGACCACAGTTAGACACAAGAGAGTCTTTAAAATTAAAAGAAATAATTTGGGTATGCTGACTTTCCTAGTCTTCTTGTTTTCCTGGGACAGAGTATCTTTTTTGAATGTAGGCTGACAAGGATACAACCCCCTTCACAAAGTAAAATGCCTAAAGATTAGAGCACTGCTCCTGACCCCTGCTCACTTGTTCCTCTATGTGGGATTTATGAATGACTTGCATGAATGGAGATATTGGAAAGAGGCAATGAGCTACCACCCCCCCTTTTCTTTATTTAGCACTTTTCTAGCATGCCTATGAGAGAACATGAGTTCGTCTGCCCTTTTTTATACTGTAAATTTCGCAAAAAACCTGTGTTCTGTAAGTGACTAGGTAAGGATGCAATGTAATGTATTAGGGCAATGGAAGGGAATCTTTGTTGCTAAGCACCAAGACCAACAACTCTGTGGGCTAGAAAGCTTACATTTTGACTTCTTTCCATGTCCAGCTTGAATCATTCAGAATTCAGAGAAAGTAGGAATGTAAGTTATGCACACACTTCACTGCCACTAATGTTATGATACTCATCAGTTTGCAATCAGGAATGATTTAAAATTTAACCAAAAATACCACAGTAAACTATGGTGGATTCATCAACACCTACACTTATAATTAACATCCATAGTTATAATTGTATCTTTCTATGAATGATCTGACAGTAATTATTATCTGGGATGGATAATTAACAACTCCTTTTACAATTTTTATTATGTACCAAAAAAGTGAACTTTAAATCTTTTGGGAATTGGATAAGCTAAATATATTTGTATATGATGAGTCCAGGCTGAGAACCTGTAAGCACAATACCAACCATAATACCTACTAAAAAATTAAATGCCTTGGAATACATTTAACTAAGAATTTGAAAGATCTTCACAATGAAAATTACAAACATAAAAGGAAGAAATTGAAGAACACACAAAAAATGGAAAAATATTTCATGTTTGTGCACTGGAAAAATTAATATCATCAAAATATTTATACTACCCAAGGCAATTTATAGATTCAATGAGATCCCAATCAAAACTCCAAGAACATTCTTCTCAGATCTAGAAAAAAGAATGCTAAAATTTGTGTAGAAACACAAGAGACCCCCAAATAACTAAAGCAACATTAAACAAAAAAAATTGGAAGTATCAGAAGACCAGATTTCAAGACATACTACAGGGCAGTTACAAACAAAACAGCCTGGGACTGGAAGAAAAAAAGACATGTATACCAATGAAACAAAATATAAACCAAAAAAATTAATCCATGCAGCTACAACCAACTAGTCTTTGACAAACCAGCTAAAATCAATCCCTGGAGAAAGGACAGTCTCTTCAACAAATAGTGTTGGAAAAATTGGATCTCAACACGCAGACATATGAAAAAAAAATCTGTACTTACATCCAAACAAAAATCAACTCACAACTGATAATGAATCTGAATCTATGACCTGATATCAACAAATTACTAGAGGAAAACATTGGGAAAACTCTGCAAGACATAGGAAAGACTTCTTGGAAAAGACCCCAGAAGCACAGGCAATGAAAGCAGAGAGACAAAAGGGATTACATCAAGCTTAGAAGATTTGTGCTGCAAAGGAAACACTAAGCAAATTGAAGAGTGGTAGAAAATATTTGCAAACTATATAACTGATAAAGGGTTAATATCTTGAAGTAATACCTTAACAGTAGGGACTCCATTTTGGAGCACTTGAGACTCCATTCTGGAAAGGTGCCCCCCCACACCATGAGACTCTGGTCTGAAACTATGATCTAAAACAGTTCAATAATAGCAGTCCACTATATCACACTTGGCAGAACACAGAAACCCCCTAGCATGATCGTTCAAGCTTGGAAGTGGATAGACTGCACCTGGATTAATCATAAAAATGTAATTTGTCTATGTGCTATGTATGATTAAAACCAATACCTGGATTAATGTCAAGATTATAATTGGAATTGTTAAGATTGTAACTGGTATTGTCAATATTATAACTGATACTAGTTTACTGATACTAGCTTATTGACACTAGCTTATAATTGATACCAGTTTCACATAGGTTTTAGGTCAGTAACCAGTAACCAGATCATGGATTGAGATAGCCACAACACACCAGATATTTCTGCTTTCCTCCAGGCATATCCGGAAAAAGTGGTGTGGAATTCGGGTGAAATGTAACCAAAAACTCACCAACCAAGTGGTTTCGGAGAAAACCACAATCTTTCCCTTCAGCAAGAGGATCCAGTGTCATGTTTACAAACACAAATGTCATGTTTCCTCAGGTTTCTGAAGCTTTCTGCCAGGAAAACTCGAATGTGTGGAGGATTTGACTCCATGTGGAACCAATTAGAGTTTGCCGGTAGAAAACAAAAAGTTACATGCTAAAACACATTCCAAAGCATCAAGTCCGTAGATAATGTCCAGAAAACCCAAACAAACACAGAGGCTGTAGCAAGATCTAGGATTCACATAGCACAAAAAACCAGATATTTCTGCTTTCATCCATTCATATCCAAAAAAAGTATTGTGGAATTTGGTTGAAATATAAGAAAAAAATGACCGTCAAAGTGGTTTTGCAAAAAAGCAGAATCTTTCTCTTCAGCAAGTGGATCCAATGTGATGTTTACAAACACAAATATCATGTTTGCTCGGGACTCTGAAGCTTTCTGCCAAGAAAACTCAAATGTGAGGAGGATTTGACTCCACGTGCAACCAATTAGCATTTGCCAGAAGGAAACAAAATGTTACATGCTAAACTGCATTCAAAACTGTAAAGTCCATAGATAATTTCCAGAAAAGACACACAAACACAGAGGCTGTTGAAAGATCTAGGACTGAGATATCCACAACAAACCAGATATTTCTGCTTTCATCCAGGCATATCTGGACAAAGTGTTATGGAATTTGATTGAAATTTAATCAAAAAATCACCGGCAAGGTGGTGTTGGAGAAAAGCACAGTCTTACTCTTTGGCAAGTGGATCCAATGTCATGTGTACAAACACAAATATCATGTTTGCTCGGGTTTCTGAAGCTTTCTGCCAGGAAAACTCGAATGTGTGGAGGATTTGAGTCCATGTGGAACGAACTATCGTTTCCCAGGAGAAAACAAAAGTTAGATGATATAATTCATTAAAAACTGCAATGTCCGTTGATAATCTCCAGAAAACACAAACAAACACAGAGGCTGTAGCAAGATCTGGCATTGAGACAGCCCAAAACACCAGATATTTCTGCTTTCAACTAGGCATATCCGGACAAAGTGTTGTGGAATTCGGTTGAAATTTAACAAAAAAATCACCGTCAAACTGGTTTTGGAGAAAAGCAAACCCTTTCTCTTTGGCAAGTGGATCCAATGTCATGTGTAGAAACACAAATATCATGTTTTCTCAGGTTTCTGAAGCTTGCTGCAAGGAAAACTCAAATGTGTGGAGGAATTCACTCCATGTGGAAGCAACTAGCGTTTGCAATCAGAAAACAAAAAGTTACGTGCTAAAATGCATTGAAAACCATCAAGTCCATGGATAAAGCCCAGAAAACACAAACAAACACAGAGGCTATAGCAAGATCGTGGATTGAGATAGCCATAACACACTGGATATTCCTACTTTCAACCTGGAATATCTGGACAAAGTGTTGTGGAATTCGGGTGAAACTGAACCAAATTATCAACGTGAAAGTGGTTTTGGAGAAAAGCACAAGCTTTCTGTTCAGCAAGTGGACGAATGTCATGTTTCCAAACAGAAATAGCTTGTTTTCTCGGGTTTCTGAAGCTTTCTGCCTAGAAATCTCGAATGTGTGGAGGAATTGATTCCATGTGGAACGAATTACCGTTTGCCGGCAGAAAACAAAAAGTTACATGCTAAAATGCATTCAAAACCATCAAGTCCATAGATAAAGCCCAGAAACACAAACAAACACAGAGTCTGTACCAAGATCTGGGATTGAGATAGCCACAACACACCCGATATTTCTGCTTTCATCCAGGCATATCCGGACAAAGTGTTGTGGAATTCGGGTGAAACTGAACCAAAATATCACATTCTAAGTGGTTTTGGAGAAAAGCACAAACTTTCTGTTCAGCAAGTGGATCCAATGTCATGTTTACAAACAGGAATACCATGTTTTCTCGGGTTTCTGAAGCTTTCTGCCTAGAAATCTCGAATGTGTGGAGGAATTGACTCCATGTGGAACCAATTAGCATTGGTAGGTAGAAAACAAAAAGTTACATGCTAAAATGCATTCAAAAACGTCAAGTCCATAGATAAAGCCCAGAAAACACAAACAAACACAGAGGCTATAGCAAGATCGTGGATTAACATAGCCATAACACACTGGATATTCCTACTTTCAACCTGGAATATCTGGACAAAATGTTGTGGAATTCAGGTGAAATTGAACCAAAATATCACCGTCTAAGTGGTTTTGGAGAAAAGCACAAACTTTCTGTTCCGCAAGTGGACCAATGTCATGTTTACAAACAGAAATAGCTTGTTTTCTCGGGTTTCTGAAGCTTTCTGCCTAGAAATCTCGAATGTTTGGAAGAATTGATTCCATGTGGAACGAATTACCGTTTGCCAGCAGGAAACAAAAACTTACATGCTAAGATGCATTCAAAACCGTCAAGTCCATAGATAAAGCACAGAAAACACAAACAATCACAGAGGCTATAGAAAGATCTGGGATTGAGATAGCCACAACACACTGGATATTTCTGCTTTCATCCAGGCATATCCAGACAAAGTGTTGTGGAATTCTGGAGAAATTTAACCAAAAAATCAGCATCAAAGTGGTTTTGGAGAAAAGCACAATCTCTCTGTTCAGCCAGTGGATGGAATGTCATGTTTACAAACAGAAATAGCATGTTTTTTCGGGTTTCTGAAGCTTTCTGCCCAGGAATCTCCAATGTGTGGAGCAATTGACTCCATGGGGAACCCATTAGCATTGGCAGGCAGAAAACAAAAAGTTACATGCTAAAATGCATTCAAAACCATCAAGTCCATAGATAAAGCCCAGAAAAGACAAACAAACACAGAGGCTATAGCAAGATCATGGATTGAGATAGCCATAACACACCGGATATTTCTGCTTTCAACCTGGAATATCTGGACAAAGTGTTGTGGAATTCAGGTGAAATTGAACCAAAATATCACCATCTAAGTGGTTTTGGAGAAAAGCACGAACTTTCTGTTCAGCAAGTGGATCCAATGTCATGTTTACAAATAGGAACACCATGTTTTCTTGGGTTTCTGAAGGTTTCTGCCTAGAAATATTGAATGTATGGAGGAATTGACTCCATGTGGAACCCATTAGCATTGGCAGGCAGAAAACAAAAAGTTACATGCTAAAATGCATTCAAAAACGTCAAGTCCATAGATAAAGCCCAGAAAACACAAACAAACACAGAGGCTGTAGCAAGATCTGCGATTGAGATAGCCATAACACACTGGATATTCCTGCTTTCTACCTGGAATATCTAGACAAAGTGTTATGGATTTCGGGTGAAATTGATCCTAAATATCACCGTCAAAGTGGTTTTGGAGAAAAGCACAATCTTTCTGTTCAGCCAGTGGATCCAATGTCATGTTTACAAACAGAAATAGCTTGTTTTCTCGGGTTTCTGAAGCTTTCTGCCTAGAAATCTCGAATGTGTGGAGGAATAGACTCCATGTGGAACCCATTAGCGTTGGCAGGCAGAAAACAAAAAGTTACCTGCTAAAATGCATTCAAAACCATCAAGTCCATAGATAAAGCACAGAAAACACAAACAAACAAAGAGGCTGTAGCAAGATCTGCGATTGAGATAGCCACAACACACCCGATATTTCTGCTTTCATCCAGGCATATCCGGACAAAGTGTTGTGGAATTCAGGTGAAATTTAACCGAAAAATCACTGTCAAAGTGGTTTTGGAGAAAAGCACATCTTTCTGTTCGGCCAGTGGATCCAATGTCATGTTTACAAATGGAAATAGCATGTTTTCACAGGTTTCTGAAGCTTTATGCCTAGAAAACATGAATATTTGGAAGAATCGACTCCATGTGGATCCAATTAGTGTTTGCCGGCAGAAAACATATGTTACATACTAAAATACATACAAAATTGTCAAGTCCGTAGTTAAAGCCCAGAAAACACAAAAAAACACAGAGGCTGTAGTAAAACCTGGGTTTGAGATAGCCAAAACACATGCGATATTTCTGCTTTCATCCAGGCTTTTCCGGACATAGCGTTGTGGAATTTGGGTGAAATTTAAGCAACAAATCACCGTCAAAGTGGTTTTGGAGAAAACCACAATCTTTCTCTTTGGCCAGTGGTCCCATTTCATGTTTACAAACAGAAATAGCATGTTTTCTTGGGTTTCTGAATCTTTCTCCCTAGAAAACCTGAATGTGTGCAGGAATTGACTCCATGTGCACCCAATAAGCGTTTGACGGCAGAAAACAAAAAGTTATGTACTAAAATGCATTCAAGAGTGTAAAATTCATAGAAAAGGTCCCAAAAAAAAAAAACACGGAGGCTGTAGCAAGATCTGGGAATGAGATAGCCACAACACACCAGATATTTCTGCTTTCATCCAGGCATATCCAGACAAACTGTTGTGGAATTCGGGTGAAATGTAACCAAAAAGTCACTGTCAAAGTACAATCTTTCTGATCATCCAGTGAAGCCAATGTCATGTTTGCAAACACAAATAGCATGTTTTTTCAGGTTTCTGAAGCTTTCTGCCTAGAAATCGATAATGTGGGGCGGAATGACTCTCTGGGGAACCAATTAGTGTTTGCCGGCAGAAAATAAAAAGTTACATGCTAAAATGCATTCAAAACCGTCAAGTCCATAGATAAAGGCCAGAAAACACAAACAAACACAGAGGCTGTAGCAAGATCTGCGATTGAGATACTCACAACACACCGGATATTTCTGCTTTCATCCAGGCATATCCAGACAAAGTGTTGTGGGATTCGGGTGTAATTTAACAGAAAAAATACCGTCAAAGTGGTTTTGGAGAAAAGCACAATCTTTCTGTTTGGTAAGTAGATCCATGTCATGTTTACAACAGAAATAGCATGTTTTCTCAGCTTTCTGAAGCTTTCTCCCTAGAAAACTTGAATGTGTGGAGGATTTGACTCCATGTTGAACCATTAGTGTTTGCAGGCAGAAAACAAAAAGTTATATACTAAAATGCACTCAAAAGTATAAAGTTCATAAAAAGGTCCAGAATAAACAAACAAACACGGAGGCTGTAGCAAGATCTGGGATTGAGAAAGACACAACACACCAGATAGTTCTGCTTTCATCCAGGCATATCCAGACATGTGTAGTGGAATTCATGTGAAATGTAACGAAAATATCACTGTAAAATGGTTTTGGAGAAAATCACAATCTTTCTGTTGGGCAAGTGGATCCAATGGCATGTACAAACAGAAATAGCATGTTTTCTTGGGTTTCTGAAGCTTTCTGCCTAGAAATCTCAAATGTGTGGAGGAATTGACTCCATGTGGAACCAATTACCGTTTGCCAGCAGAAAACAAAAAGTTACATGCTAAAATGCATTCTAAACTGTCAAGTCCGTAGATAAAGGCCAGAGAACAAAAACAAACACAGAGGCTGTAGCAAGATCTGGGATTGAGATAGCCACAACACAACCAATATTTCTGCCTTCATCCAGGCATATCCGGACAAAGTGTTGTGGTATTTGGGTGAAATTTAACCAAAAAATCACCGTCACAGTGGTTTTGGAGAAAAGCACAATCTTTCTGTTCGGCCAGTGGATCCAATGTCATGTTTACAAACAAAAATAGCATGTTTTCTCAGGTTTCTGAAGCTTTCTGCCTAGAAATCTTGAATGAGGAATTGACTCCATGTGGAACCAATTAGCATTTTCCGGGAGAAAACAAAAGTTACATATTAACATGCGTTCAAAAGGATAAAGTCCATAGATAAAGTCCAGAAAACACAAACAAACACAGAAGTTGTGCAAGATCTAGCATTGAGATAGATGCTACATACCGGATATTTCTGCTTTCATCCCGGCATATCCAGACAAACTGTTGTGGAATTCGGGTGAAATTTAACCAAAAATTCTCCGTCAAAGCGGTTTTGGAGAAAAGCACAATCTTTCTGTTCGGCCAGTGGATCCAATGTCATGTTTACAAACACAAATATCATGTATGCTCGGAATTCTGAACTTTCTGCCTAGATATCTCAAATGTGAGGAGGATTTGACTCCATGGGGAACCAATTAGCGTTTCCTGGTAGAAAACAAAAAGTTACATGCTAAAATGCATTCAAAATCATGCAGTCCGTAGATAAAGGCCAGAAAACACAAACAAACACAGAGGCTGTAGCAAGATCTGGGATGAGATAGCCACAACACACCGGATATTTCTGCATTCATCCAGGCATATCCACAAAAAGAGTTGTGGAATTCGGGTGAAATTTAACCAAAAAATCTCTGTCCAAGTGGTTTTGGAGAAAAGCACAATATTTCTGTTCGTCAATTGGATCCAATATCATGTTTACAAACAGAAATAGCATGTTTTCTTGGGTTTCTGAAGCTTTCTGCCTAGAAATCTCGAATGTGTGGAGCAATAGAATCCATGTGGAACCAATTAGTGTTTGCAGGTAGAAAACAAAAAATTGCATGCTAAAATGCATTCTAAACTGTCAAGTCCATAGAAAAGGCCAGAAAACACAAACAAACACATAGCCTGTAGCAAGATCTGGGATTGAGATATCAACAACACACCCAATATTTCTGCATTCATCCAGGCATATCCGCACAAAGTGTCGTGGAATTCGGGTGAAATTTATCCAACAAATCACCGTCAAAGTGGTTTGGAGAAAAGTACAAACTTTCTGTTCGGCCAGTGGATCCAATGTCATGTTTACAAACATAAATATCATGTTTTCTTGGGTCTCTGAAGCTTCCTGTCTAGAAATCTCGAATGTGTGCAGGAATGACTCCATGTGCACCCAATAAGCGTTTGACAGCAGAAAAGAAAAAGTTACATATTAACATGCGTTCAAAAGGATAAAGTCCATAGATAAAGTCCAGAAAACACAAATAAACACAGAAGTTGTTGCAAGATCTGTGATTCAGATAGACGCTACACACCAGATATTTTTCCTTTCATCCAGGCATATCTGGACAAAGTGTTGTGGAATTCGGGTGAAATGTAACCAAAAATCTCTGCCAAAGTGATTTGGAGAAAAGCACAATCTTTCTGTTCAGCCAGTGGATCCAATGTCATGTTTACAAACAGAAATAGCATGTTTGCTCAGGATTCTGAGCTTTCTGCCAGGAAAAGTCGAATGTGTGGAGGAATTGAATCCATGTGGACCAATTAGCGTTTGCCAGCAGAAAACAAAAAGTTACATGCTAAAATGCATTCAAAACCGTCAAGTCCGTAGATAAAGCCCAGAAAACACAAACAAACACAGAGTCTGTAGCAAGATCTGGGATTGAGATAGCCACAACACACCGGATATTTCTGCTTTCATCTAGGCATATCCAGACAAAGTGTTCTGGAATTTGGGTGAAATGTAACCAAAAAATCACCGTCAAAGTAGTTTTGGAGAAAAGCACAATCTTTCTGTTCAGACCGTGGATCCAATGTCATGTTTACAAACACAAATAGCATTTTTTTCTTGCATTTCTTAAGCTTTCTGCCAGGAAAACTCGAAAATGTGGAGGATTGGACTCCATGTAGAACCAATTACCGTTTGCCATTAGAAAACTAAAATTTCCATGATAAAATGCTTTCAAAATCCATAAAGTCCGTAGATAAAGTCCAGAAAACATAAACACACACTGAGGCTGTAGCAAGAACTCAGACTGAGATAGCCACAACACACCAGATATTTCTGCTTTCAACCAGGAATATCCGGACAAAGTGGTGTGGAATTCAGGTGAAATTGAACCAAAAAATCAGCGTCAAAGTGCTTTTGGAGAAAAGAACAATCTTTCTCTTTGGCATATGGATCTAATGTCATGTTCACAAATGGAAATATCATGTTTTTTGGGTTTCTGAAGCTTTCTACCAGGAAAACTGGAATGTGTGGAGGATTTGACTCCATGTGGAACCAATTATTGTTTGCTGGTAGAAAACAAAAAGTTACATGATAAAATGCATGCAAAACCGTAAAATCCATAGATAATGTACAGAAAACACAAACAAACACAGAGGCTGTAGCAAGATCTGAGATTGAGAGAGCCACAACACACCAGGTATTTCTGCTTTCTCCAGGCATATACAGACAGAGTGGTGTGGAATTCGGGTGAAATTAAACCAAAAAATTACCGTCAAAGTGCTTTTGGAGAAAAGCACAATCTTTCTCTTCAGCAAGTGGATCTAATGTCATGTTCACAAATGGAAATATCATCCTTATTCGGGTTTCTGAAGCTTTCTGCCAGGAAAATACGAATGTGTGGAGGATTTCACTCCATGTGGAACCAATTACCGTTTGCTGGTAGAAAACTAAAATTTACATGATAAAATGCATTCAAAACTGTAAAGTCCATAAATATATCCAGAAAACACAGAAAAACACAGAGTCTGTAGCACAATCTCAGATTGAAATAGCCACAACACACCAGATATTTCTGCTTTCCTCCAAGCATATACGGACAAAGTGGTGTAGAATTTGGGTAAAATTGAACCAACAAATCACCATCAAAGTGGTTTTGGTGAAAAGCACAATCTTTCTCTTTGGAAAGTGGATCCAATGTCATGTTTATAAACACAAATATCATGTTTCTCGAGTTTCTGAAGCTTTCTGCAAGGAAAACTCGAATGTGTGGAGGATTTGACTCCATGTGGAACCAATTAGTGTTTGCTGGTAGAAAACAAAAAGTTACATGCTAAAATGCATTGAAAAGCGTAAAGTCCGGAGATAATATCCAGAAAACACAAACAAACACAGAGGCTGTAGCAAGATCTGGGATTGAGATAGCCACAACACACCAGATATTTCTGCTTTCCTCCAGACATATCTGGACAAAGTGGTGTGGAATTTGGGTAAAAGTGAACCAACAAATCACCGTCAAAGTGATTCTACAGAATAGCACAATCTTTCTCTTCCGCAAGTGGATCCAATGTCATGTTTATAAACACAAATATCATGTTTTTTCGGGTTTCTTAAGCTTTCTGCCAGGAAAACATGAATGTGTGGAGGATTTGACACAATGTGGAACCAATTACCGTTTGCTGGTAGAAAACTAAAATTTATGATAAAATGCATTCAAAACTGTAAAGTTGGTAGATAATGTCCAGAAAACACAAACACACTGATGCTGTAGCAAGATCTGGCATTGAGAGAGCCACAACACACCAGATATTTCTGCTTTCCTCCAGGCATATCTGGACTAAGTGTTGTGGAATTCGGGTGAAACTGAACCAACAAATCACCGTCAAAGTGGTTTTGGGAAAAGCACAATCATTCTCTTCGGCAAGTGGATCCAATGTCATGTTTACAAACAAAAATAGCATGTTTGCTCAGGATTCTGAGCTTTCTGCCAGGAAAAGTCGAATGTGTGGAGGAATTGAATCCATGTGGACCAATTAGCGTTTGCCAGCAGAAAACAAAAAGTTACATGCTAAAATGCATTCAAAACCGTCAAGTCCGTAGATAAAGCCCAGAAAACACAAACAAACACAGAGTCTGTAGCAAGATCTGGGATTGAGATAGCCACAACACACCGGATATTTCTGCTTTCATCGAGGAATATCTGGACAAAGTGTTCTGGAATTTGGGTGAAATGTAACCAAAAAATCACCGTCAAAGTAGTTTTGGAGAAAAGCACAATCTTTCTGTTCGGCCCGTGGATCCAATGTCATGTTTACAAACAGAAATAGCATGCTTTCTCGGGTTTGTGAAGCTTTCTGCCTAGAAATCTCGAATGTGTGAAGGATTTGACTCCATGGGGAACCAATTAGCGTTTCCCTGCAGAAAACAAAAAGTTAGATGTTAACATGGTTTTAGAAGGATAAAATCCGTAAATAAGTGCAGAAAACACAAATAAACACAGAAGTTTAGCAAGATCTGGGATTGAGATACCCACAACACACCAGGTATTTCTGCTTTCATCCCGGCATATCCGGACAAAGTGTTGTGGAATTCTGTTGAAATATAACCAAAATATCACCGCCAAAGTGGTTTTGGAGAAAAGCACAATCTTTCTGGTCGGCAATTGGATCCAATGTCATGTTTACAAACAGAAATAGCATGTTTTCTTGGGTTTCTGAATCTTTCGGCCAAGAAATCTCGAATGTGTGGAAGAATTGATTCCATGTGGAACCACTTAGCGTTTTTGGCAGAAAACAAAAAGCTACAAGTTAACATGTGTTCAAAGGATAAAGTCCATAGATAAAGTCCAGAAAACACAAATAAACACAGAAGTTGTTGCAAGATCTGGGATTGAGATAGACGCTACACACCGGATATTTCTGCTTTCATCCAGGCATATCCGGACACGTGTGGTGGAAATCTTGAGAAATGTAACCAAAAAATTACCGTCAAAGTGGTTTTGGAGAAAAGCACAATCTTTCTGTTCGGCCAGTGGATCCAATGTCAAGTTTACAAACACAAATAGCATTTTTTTCTTGCATTTCTTAAGCTTTCTGCCAGGAAAACTCGAAAGTGTGGAGGATTGGACTCCATGTGGAACCAATTACCATTTGCCGTTAGAAAACTAAAATTTCCATGATAAAATGCTTTCAAAATCTGTAAAGTCCGTAGATAAAGTCCAGAAAACATAAACACACACTGAGGCTGTAGCAAGAACTCATACTGCTCACTGATGTCATAAATGAGAGTGTCAATTGTTAAATCAACAACAGGAGTCACTGTGCACCTACTCCCCATGTAGAATCTCTTTCCTTAATGTGTAGAACTATGTGAATTAATGGTAAAACTACTATTCAAACAGTACTTTATATTTTGTGTTTCTGTATGGGTGCAAACTGATGAAATCTTTACTTAGTATATACTAAGTTGATCTTCTGCATATAGAGATAATTGAAAATGAATGTTGATGAAGAATGGGGTGGGAGAGGGAGTGGGAGATGGGAGGGTTGTGGGTAGGAAGGAGGTTATGGGGGAATAGCCGCTATAATCCAAAAGTTGTACTTTAGACATTTATATTTATTAAACAAAAGTGAAAAAAAATGATTGCTCACATCCTAAAGCACAGAGTGTAAATAATAGGTAACCAATAAAATGTAGTTGTTACTTGAATGGAGTTATATTTTAAATGTCGTCCCAGGGAGGCAACTAGGTAAGCACTAAATGGTAAACAGAGGGAAGAACCACAGTGAGACATGATTATTTACCATCGGGACACAGGGCAGTAAGAAGGCAGCACAGAACATTCACTATACATATGACAAAGGGAACAAGAAGCAAGAATGGAACTCACTGTTAATTTGTTGTGAAGCAAGTGAAATATGGAGTTTATCTCCAAATCATGTGCATGAGAGTTGGATTAGACACTGTCACTGAAATGAAATTGGGAAAGAAGACAAAGAATGTGGTGGAAAGGAGAGATATTGAATTTGGACACATTATGTTTGAAGTTTCAATAGCCATATATGTGGGGATGTCAGAATGGTAGCTGGACCTATGATATACAATGCAGGAGACATGTGGGCTGCAGATAAAGATCTGGCAAGCAGCAGCATTTTAGTAACACCTGAAGCCAAGACAGCGAAGGCAAGACTCAAAGAGAAGTGAAGTGACAGGAAGCAGAAAAGGGAGGAGCACAGAATGTGAGGAAAAACTGACACTCACTGATACAAGAAGTGAAGGAAATATTAGTGTAATGGGCCACAGAGAATTAAAATTTAAAATTTCTTCCAAGGACTTGTAAAAACTCAATGATAAGAAATCCATGAGTACAAATAATTTTAAAATAGTTGTACCAAAATAAACATAGTCTGATTCAATTTCTTATAAATCCTAAGAAGTACCTTCAGTGTTTCATCATATTTGGAGCTCTATGGAGAAAAATTCTAGAATCATCCACACAGATAATGAGAAAAAAGCTTTTAAAATACTCCATTTATTGTAAAACAGACTCTGTAAGAGGTCCCTGCACATTCATTTTGGATCAGCGACATCTTTCCTCTAGTCAAAAAGATAAGCAATGTTGCAGTAAAGGCCATTCTGACAGGCTAATAGAAATAAGTGATGTGATACACAACTTGAATGTGGAAGCACTGAAGAGGCTGGGAGTCACTGGTTACTATTATAACCATAATCAGGCCCTTACTGACCCTGATAGTCTAAGACACCCAGAAAAAGCATCAATTAAAACAGTTCATTCTCATAGATATTTATGGGATGACCCTGTGGACTTTTTAATAAATGATGTGTAAAACATACGCAGAATATAAAATTAAAAGTGAATCCTAGTTCACAACAAGTATATAACAACATGAGAACTATATGGAGTTCATGGTGTACAGTCTTGGATTTAAAAAGTCGATTCTATCTGAAACTGAATATACAGAAGTTGCACAAACCCAACCTGAAAATTTTGAATATAAAATGTTAATTTTTAATATAAAGATTAAAGAAATATAAAGAGTGATTAAAAAATTAAGTCACACTACCCCAGAAAATTTACCTTCCTAATAATAAAATTCACCATTCATATGAAAAAATAAGGAAAGAACTGGTATCAAAATGAGAAAATGTATACCTATTATTGGTTATTCTCTGCTTTTCAAAATACCACTCTTTCAAGATATAACAAGACAGATACTAAGCAACACTAAGTAAAATCTTTGAAATTTCAAGTTGGGCCAGCGCCACAGCTCAATAGGCTAATCCTCCACCTGCGGCACCAGCACCCAGAGTTCTAATCCCCGGCGGGGCACCGGATTCTGTCCCAATTGCTCCCTTCCAGTCCAGCTCTCTGCTGTGGCCCGGGAAGGCAGTGGAGGATGGCTCAGGTCCTTGGGCTCCTGCACCCGCATGGGATACCAGGGGGAAGCACCTGGCTCCTGGCTTCGATAGGCACAGCACGCTGGCCGCAACACACCGGCCGTAGCGGCCACTTGGGGGGTGAACCAATGGAAAAAGTTCACCCTTTTTCTCTCTTTCTTTTTCTCTCTATCTCTCTCTCTCTCTCTGTCTAACTCTGCCTGTCAAAAAGAATATATATATAATATATAAAAATATTATAAAAATAATATATTATATATGGTATATATAAATATTACATATATTACATATTATATATTTATATAATATATTTATGTATATTATATACTTATATAATATATTTATATCCCATATGGGATGCTACCATTGCATATGGTGACTTTACCACAATGCCATGATGCTTGCCCTTCTATTTTTTTGATTTTGTTATTGTTTTTAGCTATAGAATGTACAACTATGCAGTTAATTTTTGATATTACCATTTTGAATACACATTTATCCATTAGATCAGGTGGAAATAAAGTAAATATTTTAGTATACTTTCATTTAATACTCAATGCCCACAAATGCCATGATAAGGGCCATGGCAACAGCTGGTTGCTGAAAACTCAATCCTGGTTTTCTATGTGAGTTCTGTGAACCCAATCACTTGAGCCATCATCACTGCTTCACAGGGTCTGCATTAACAGGAAGCTGGAGTCGGAAGTGATATCCATATCCAGGAACTGAACTCAGGTACTCCAAAGAAGGACGCATGGTTTTTCACTCTTAGGCAAAATACCCACTACCAGTCAATATTTCAGCTGAGAAACAGTTACAAGGTAGATGACCCTGTGTCTAATTTGAGAGGAATATTAACAATGAAGACCAGGGTCTGGTGCCATGGCTCACTTGGTTAATCCTCTGCCTGCAGCACCAGCATCCCATATGGGCACTGGGTTCTAGTCCCGGTTGCTCCTCTTCCAGTCCAGTTCTCTGCTGTGGCCTGGGATGGCAGTGGAAGATGGCCCAAGTGCTTGGGCGCCTGCAACTGCATGGGAGACCAGGAGGAAGCACCTGGCTCCTGGCTTCGGATCAGCATAGCTCTGGCCATGGCAGCCATTTGGGGGGTGAACCAACAGAAGGAAGACTTTTCTCTCTGTCTCTCTCTTTCTCTCACTAACTTTATCTGTCAAAAAAAAAAATAGACCAGCATAAGGTTCTTTCCATCTGAGTTCAAGTTTAGTTTCCAACAGTGGCATTTTCAGAATACCAGTTTATCTAGTTTCAAATCATGTAAGGGCTAAACAGAAAGTTCGAGTGGAAAGGCCACCTTGATTCGTTGATTTTTGGACTATATATTTTATAATCACTAACATTGCTGGAAGATAGTGTCGCCTAGCTGTTTTATATGCACATGGAAATGTTCTCCTAAATTTGTTTTCTAATAGTACATTGTTAGTATATACAAATACTTCTGACTCTGAAAATTGTATTTAAACAATATTATTAATATGTCTGGTTATAAATTATTATAGGGTATAGTGCAATATTTGAATACATGTATGCCATAGAAACTGATCAAGCTAGGCAACTAATATTTCCATTTTTTCTTCATGATTTGAGCCTACCAGCTCCTCTCTTCCAGTTCTTTACATAGTACCTAATATATTGCACTATAATCATCAAACTGTATTATGGTACACCAGAGGTTTTGAATCTGCATTTGTATTGCCAGCATTGTCGGGGGACTCTGAAGTGGTCCCGGAGTCTGCATTTGTAGGTTCTGAAGTGGCCCCGGAGTCTGCATTTGTATCGCCGCCATCGTCAAGGGGCTCTGAGGCGGTTCCAGAGTCTGCGCGACCAGTAGCTTACCTCAGATTCTTTGTAGACACTTTGTGTGGTCGTTGTGTGCTGATTTTCTACACTGTTTATCTGTTCGTGTACATCGTGTTGACTGCTAATATGGGCCAGACTGTGTCTGCACCTTTGTCTCTAACTTTGAATCATTGGTCGGAGGTAAGCGGCGGGGCGCATGACCTCTCTTTGACAGTCAAGAAGGCTAAATGGCAGACCTTCTGTGTCGCTCCCCCTCTTCGTGGAGGAACGACACAGGACCCTGCGCTGTTCTTTTGTCTGCTCGGCCCTCCCCGGGTTTGCTGCTGGTTCTTCCCGGGTTGGCTACTATCCCTTCCACCTCCGTGGAAGGGCAGTTCCCCCTGGCTGCATTCCCCACTTCCGCAGGGGAGCGGCACACCGCCGGCCGGCTCTCTCGGGGGCTGCACAGGTGTTCCCCTTAGATGTTCCCCTTAGATGTTCCTGGTGAATGCCGTCTCTCTCCTCCTTTATAGTCCTCCTCTGCCAATCCCAACTCGGCTGCCCACACGCCGAGTACGCTGCTCTCCTCCAATCAGTAGCAAGTCCTACAGTTTATTGGTTGAACTGGAGGCAGCTGTGCGGAAGCTGTTTACTTCTCTCCCAGCGCCATATTGTGGGAGAGCAGATGCATAGAATAAGTCTTAATTCCAGTAACTCAGTCCAGTCCGGGCTGCTCCCCACACTTCTGTGCCTCTGAATGGCCAGCTCTCAGGGTGGACTGGCCCCCTGGTGGTTCTTTCCATCTACCGCTCATCCGGAGAGTAAGAGAGGCCGGGTTTCAGCCTGGTTGCCAGGGACACCCGGATCAACAGCCGTGCATCTTAGTCTGGCAAGATTTGTGTGAGAATCCGTCCGAATGGGCAAAGTCTTCTCAGCCACCGCCTGACTCTCAGCCGATATAAACGCTGAATCCCGCGGTAGTGCCAAAGCCGCCGCTGGTGTTGCCCGAGTCTCAACAAGATCTTGTAACCCTTGACTCGTTACCTCCTTACTCCCGAACACCCCTATACCCCTCTCCCCCTTCTCCACCTCCTACCTCTCCTGTGTCTCCCAGCCCCCCACCATCCAGCGGACCTGAGAGTCCTTTCAGTACCGCTTCGGCTCCTTCTGAGCCTCCTGAATCTTCCCCATCGCTGGGGGGGCCAGCGCAGAGAACTCAGAGTAAGAGAGCGCAAAGTCCGCAGGATGCGGTGATACTCCCACTACGACCGATTGGAACGATGGTGGAGGGTGGGGACGGAGAGGGTCTGCAGGCACTCCAGTATTGGCCATTTTCCTCCTCCGATCTTTATAACTGGAAAAATAACAACCCTCCTTTTTCAGAGGACCCTACCCGCCTGACGAGCTTGGTCGAGTCACTAATGTTTTCCCATCAGCCCACCTGGGATGATTGCCAGTAGCTGTTAAATACCCTCTTCACCTCAGAGGAGAGGGAGAGAATACTTATGGAAGCTAGGAAAAACATCCTTGGACCGGATGAGAGACCAACGCAGCTCCAACACCTCATTGATGACTCTTTCCCCTTGCGCCTACCTGACTGGGACCCCAACACAGGAGCAGGTAGGGAGCGGCTTTTAACTTTTTTAACCCTTCATTACCTTTTTGTCATTCACTTCTTGATGGTTAGCTGATTCTACCCCTTAGCTGTTTTTCAAATGTCTTCATTCCACCTGTCACCTCCTTGGTCCCACCTTCCTTCTATCTGCTGTCTCCTACACAAATAAATTGCAATAATTATCTAACATGGCTCCCTTTCTTGCTCTCAACTTCAATTAATTCTCCTAGAAGAAAGTAATATACAATAGCTGTCACCTTACATTACCTTCATACCCTCACCTGAGCCACATGTTTATTCCCCACCTCACTTCTGCCTACTTCTCCATCTTCATCTTTGTCAGTGGTCCCTGACTCCAACTCTGCTTTAAACATTGTAAACTTTGCTCAATTCCTGGTCTATGCCTTGCCTTTAAGATACTACTTGGCATGTTGTAACTCATGAAAAGTGCATATTGCATAAGTGAATGAATCTTTTGAGGGTCCTGATTCCTTAGAGGAACTTAATAAGAGACAGAGGAAATAAAACAAAAGTGTCCTGAGTGTATAGAAGTATACTGGGTTTGCAAGCCACAGGGAAGAGACCAACAAATAGGAGTTTAGCAGAGGGAAAGTAGTCAGACTGGGAAGTATGTGTCAAGGTAACAGACACTGGTCAACCTTCTATCAAGCCCATTAGGAAAAGATAAGCTTTTCTGTACCTTCATGTAAACTCTGCTCTCCGGAGGCAAATGGGGTCCTTTAAACTCATTTATTGTACAGACAAAAACCCAAGTATTGCATTCTCTCATTGGTGTTGGAGCATGATGTTGTGTTTTAATTTACATTTACCTAATGGCTAGTGACATTGAGCACATTCACATATTTTGACCATTTATGAAATGGTCTATTCAGATCTTTGCCTATTTGTTAACTATTTTTTGTTTATATTTTTTGGAGTTTTTCAGGTTCTATGAATGTTCTTAATATCAATTCTTTGTCATATTCAGTTTTCAATGTTTTATGCAGTTCTGTTCATGATATCTTCACTCTGATGATTACTTTCTTGTGAAGAAATGTCTTTGATATAATCAAATTTATCTGTTTTGTTGTTGTTGTTGTTGTTACTTGTGCTTTTGGAATTTGATCCAAAAGCTGTTATCCATTCCAATGTTTTAGTTTCCTATACCTTTAGTGAGTTTTTGGTTTTACATTTTTTAAATATTTATTTTTAAGGTATACAAATTTCATGAATTTCATACATACAAATTTGGGAACATAGTGATTCATCCCACCAATCCTCTCTCCTCCCCACACTCCCACCTTTTGTATTTCCATCCTTATTTATTACTAAGATCAATTTTGAATTAACTTTACATAGATAAGATTAACCCTACACTAAGTAAATAGTTCAAAAAATAGTTGAAAAAAAAAGAAAACTGTTCCCCAACAATCAAGACAAGAGCTGTTCAAAGTCACCAAATCTCAAAGTGTCAAATTCACACTTATAAGTTACCTTTTTGGTCCTCAATTAATTACCACAGATCAGGGAGATCAAATGTTATTTGTCTCAAGGATTGGCTTATTTCAATAAATACAATGATTTCCAGTTGCATCCATTTTGTTACAAATAAGAGGATTTTTTTTTACTGGTGTGCAGTATTCCATGGTATACCTATACCATAATTTCTTTATGCAGTCTTCAGTTAATGGACATGTGCGTTGTTTACATATCTCCACTATTGTGACTTGAGCTGTAATAAACAAGGGGTACAGATAACTCTTTCATATGCTGATTCATTCCCTTTGGATAAATTTCCAGGAGTGGGATGTCTGGGTCATATGGTAGGTCTAGATTAAAATTTCTGTGGTATCTCTATACTGTCTTGCAGTATGTCTGTGTCAGTTTACATTCCCACCAATGGTGGATTAGGATATATTTTCATCATGAGTTTTCATCATGAAAGGATGCTGTATTTTATCCAATGCTTTTTTTGCATCTATTGAAGTGATCATATGGTTTTTGTTCAACAATTTGTTAATATGATGCATCGCATTTATTGATTTGGCAATGTTGAACCATCTCTACATACCAGGGAAAAATTCCCTTCTGGTACACATAGATGATCTTTCTGATTGTGTTGCTTTTTTTGAGGCTTTTTGCCTCTGTTTATTAGAGAAATTGGTCTGTAATTCTTATTGTCTTGTACCTTTTTCAAGTTTAGGAATTAAGGTGACACTGGCTTTATAGAGGGAGTTTGGGAGAATTCCCTTCCTTTCAGTTATTTTGAATAGCTTGAGAAGAGCAGAATTAATTCTTTAAATGTCTTATTGAGGGCCCCAGTGCTGTGTCAAAGCACTTCTGCAGTGCCAGCATCCCATATGGACGCAAGTTTGAGTCCTGGCTGCTCCACTTCTGATTCAACTCTCTGCTATGGCCTGGGAAACAGTGAAAGATGGCCCAAGTCCTTGGGCCTCTGAACCCTTGTGGGAGACTCAGAAGAAGCTCCTGGCTCCTGGCTTCAGATCAGCATGGCTCTAGCCATTGCAGCCATGTGGGGAGTGAATCAGTGGATGGAAGACCTTTCTCTCTCCCTTTCTCTCTCTCCCTCTCTCCTCAACCTCTCTGTAATGCTCCCCTTCAAATAAAATGAATCTTTAAAAAAGAAAAGGTGTGACTGAATTCAGTAGCAGAGATATCTGATTCTAGGCTTTTTTTTGGGAGAGTCTTTATTTTTTTTAATTTTTTATTTAGTAAATATAAATTTTCAAAGTACAGTTAATGGATTAAAATGGCTTCCCCCCATAATTTCCCTCCCACTCACACCCCTCCCATCTCCTGCTCCCTGTCCCATTCCATTCACATCAAGATTCATTTTTGATTCTCTTTATATACAGAAGATCAATTCAGTATATATTAAGTAAAGATTTCATCAGTTTGCACCCACACAGAAACACAAAGTGTAAAATACTGTTTCAGTACTAGTTATAGCATTACTTCACATTGGACAACACACTAAGGACAGATCCCACATGACAAGTAAGTACACAGTGACTCCTGTTGTTGGCTTAACAATTTGACACTCTTGTTTATGGCATCAGTAATCTCCCTAGGCTCTAGTCATGAGTTGCCAAGGCTATGGAAGCCTTTTGAGTTCGCTGACTTCGATCTTATTCCGACAGGGTCATAGTCAAAGTGGAAGTTCTCTCCTCCCTTCAGAGAAAGGTACCTCCTTCTTTGATGACCCATTCTTTCTACTGGGATCTCATTCACAGAGATTTTTCATTTAGGTCACTTTTTTTTCCAGAGTGTCTTGGCTTTCTATGCCTGAAATACTCTCATGGGCTTTTTAGCCAGATCCGAATGCCTTAAGAGCTGAATCTGCAGCCAGAGTGCTGTTTAGAACACCTGCCATTCTATAAGTCTGCTGTGTGTCCTGTTTCCTATGTTGGATCATTCTCTCCTTTTTAATTCTATCAATTAGTATTAGAAAACACTAGTCTTGTTTATGTGATCCCTTTGACTCTTAGTCCTATCACTATGATTAATTGTGAACAGAAATTGATCACTTGGACTAGTGAGATGGCATTGGTACATGCCACCTTGATGGGATTGAATTGGAATCCCCTGGCACGTTTCTAACTCCACCATTAGGGTTAAGTCCAATTGAGCATGTGCTGAACTGTACATCTCCTCCCTCTCTTATTCCCACTCTTAAATTTAACAGGGATCACTTTTCAGTTAAATTTAAACAACTAAGAATAATTTATGTTAATTAAAGAGTCCAACCAATGGTGTTAAGTAGAACAAAAAAATACTAAAAGGAATAAAGCAGTAAGTTGTTCCTCGACAGTCAGGACAAGGGCTGATCAAGTCAATGTTTCTCATAGTGTCCATTTCACTCCCACAAGTTTCCTTTTAGGTGCTCAATTGGTTGTCACAGATCAGGGAGAACATACGATATTGGTCCCTTTGGGTCTGGCTTATTTCACTCAGCATAATGTTTTCCAGATTCCTCCATTTTGTTGCAAATGACTGGATTTCTTTTTTTACTGCTGTATAGTATTCTGTAGAGTAAATACCCATAATTTCTTTATCCAGTCATCTATTGATGGGCATTTAGGTTGATTCCATGTCTTAGCTATTGTGAATTGAGCTGCAATAAACATTGAGCTGCAGATAGCTCATTATTTGCCAATATTTTTGGGGGTAAATTCCAAGGAGTGGGATGGCAGGGTCATGTGGTAGGGCTATATTCAGGTTTCTGAGGAATCTCCAAACTGTCTTCCATAGTGGCTTTACCAGTTTGCATTCCCACCAACAGTCTGTTAGTATCCCTTTTCCCCACATCCTCGCCAGCATCTGTTGTTGGTATATTTCTGAATGTGAGCCATTCTAACCGGGGTGAGGTGAAACCTCATTGTGGTTTTGATTTGCATTTCCCTGATTGCTAGTGATCCTGAACATTTTTTCATGTGTCGGTTGGCCATTCGGATTTCCTCATCTAAAAAATGTCTATTGAGGTCTTTGGCCCATCTCTTAAGAGGGTTGTTTGTTTTTTTGCTGTGGAGTTTCTTGATCTCTTTGTAGATTCTGGTTACTAATACTTTATCATAGATTTAGATCTTTAATCCATGTTGAGTGTATTTTTGCGTAAGGTGTAAGGTAGGGGTCTTACTTACGTTCTGCAGGTGGAAATCCAGTATTCCCAGCACCATTTGTTGAATAGACTGTCCTTGCTCCAGGAATTGGTTTTAGATCCTTGATCAAATATAAGTTAGCTGTAGATGTTTGGACTGATTTCTGGTGTTTCTATTCTGTTCCATTGGTCTATCCATCTGTTTCTGTACCAGTACCATGCTGTTTTGATTATAACTGTCCTGTAGTATGTTCTGAAATCTGGTATTGTGATTCCTACAGCTTTGATTTGTTGTACAAGATTGTTTTAGCTATTTGAGGTCTCCTGTGTCTCCATATGAATTTCAGCATCATTTTTTCCAGATCTGAGAAGAAAATCTTTGGTATTTTGATTGGTATTACATTGAATCTGTAAATTGCTTTTAGAAGAATGGACATTTTGATGATATTGATTTTTCTAATCCATGAGCATGGAAGATTTTTCCATTTTTTGGTATCCTCTTCTATTTCTTTCTTTACAATTTTGTAATTTTCATCATAGCGATCTTTAACGTCCTTGGTTAAGTTGATTCCAAGGTATTTGATTGTTTTTGTAGCTATTGTGAATGGCATTGATCTTAGAAGTTCTTTCTCAGCCGTGGCATTGTCTGTGTATACAAAGGCTGTTGATTTTTGTGAATTGATTTTATATCCTGCTACTTTGCCAAACTCTTCTATGTGTTCCAATAGTCTCTTAGTAGAGTTTTTGGATCCCATAAATAAAGAATCATGTCATCTGCAAAGAGGGATAGTTTGAGTTCTTCCTTCCCAATTTGTATCCCTTTAATTTCTTTTTCTTGCCTGATGGCTCTGGCTAAAACTTCCAGAACTATATTGAATAGCAGTGGTGAGAGTGGGCATCCCTGTCTAGTTAGTACCAGATCTCAGTGGAAATGCTTCCAAGTTTTCCCCATTCAATAGGATGCTGGCCATGGGTTTTTCATAGATTGCTTTGATTGTATTGAGGAATGTTCCTTCTACACCCAATTTGCTTAGAGTTTTCATCCTGAAAGGGTGTTGTATTTTATCGAATGCTTTCTCTGCATCTATTGAGAAAATCATATGGTTTTTCTTCTGCAGTTTGTTAATGTGGTATATTACACTGATTTGCAAATTTTGAACCATCCCTGCATACCAGGGATAAATCCTACTTGGTCTGGGTGGATGATCTCTCTAATGTGTTTTTGCATTCTATTGGCCAGAATTTTATGGAGGATTTTGTTTCTATGTTCATCAGGGAAATTGGTCTGTGATTCTCTTTCAATGCTGCATCTTTTTCAGCTTTAGGAATTTAGGTGATGCTGGCTTCATAGAAAGAATTTGGGAGGATTCCCTCTTCTTTTGATTGTTCTGAATAGTTTAAGAAGAATTGGAGTTAGTTCTTCTTTAAATGTCTGGTAGAATTCAGCAGTGAATCCATCTGGCCCTGGTCTTTTCTTTGTTGGGAAGGCCTTTATTACTGATTCAATTTCTTTCTCAGTTATGGGTCTGTTTAGGTTTTCTATGTCTTCATGGTTCATATTAGATAGGTTGTATGTGTCCAGGAATCTATCCATTTCTGATAGATTTCCCTGTTTGCTGGCATACAACTCTTTGTAGTAATTTCTGATGACTCTTTTTATTTCTGTGATGTCTGTTGTTACATTCCCTTTTTCAGCTCTGATTTTATTGATTTGGGTCTTTTCTTTTTTTTTAGTTAGTTGGGCCAATGGGGTGTCAATTTTGTTTATTTTTTCAAAAAAAACACAGCTCCTTATTTTGCTGATCTTTTGTAATTTTTTTACTCAATTCTGTTGATTTCTACTCTAATTTTAATTTTTTCATTTCTCCTACTAGTTTTGGGTCTGGTTTGCTGCAGTTTTTCTAGATCCTTTTTTTTTTTCATGGCTTATGCATTTCACCATTTGGTTACCTCATTTTCTTTTATTGTGTTAGCTTCCTTGTCCGTCTCTTTACCTTTGGCTATGGAATGTTCCCTTCATGGGTTCCTGTTCTCTCAATTATTTATTTATTCATTTTGTCATCAACAACACATTTACACAGTACATAAATTTCATATCTTTAAGGTCTGATTATGAGGTCAGAGTACTGTTTAGGGCATTTATCATTCTATGAATCTTCTGTGTGGACTACTTCCCATATTGGAACATTCTCTCCTTTTTAATTCTATCTATTGCTATTACCAGGCACTTGGTCTTATTTATGTGATCTCTTTGACAGTTAATCCTAACTATATGATCAAGTACACACTTAATATGATCACTTTAACACATAAGATGGCATTATGACCATCCAGCTTAATGGGATTTGGAGTCCCATGGTGAGTTTTTAGCTTTACCCTTTGGGGTACTCTGGTTTCACTTTAGATCATACAAATCTTTCACCTTTTTAGCTTTACACTTTAGGGTAAGTCTGTGGGAATGTGTGCCAAATTGTACAGATCCTCCCTCTTATTCCCACTCTTATTTTTACTGGGATCTGTTGAGGAACAATTTATTATTTTATATTTTATTATAATTTTTTCTAATTAATACCATTGGTTGAACTACTTACTTAACATAGAATTAATCACAGGTATATAAATCAGTTTATTTCTTTCTTTTTGTTTTTTATTTTCCTGTGGTACCTTTTATTTTGGATTGCTTTTATTTTAGTCTGCTAAGTTTTTTGATTCACACTGGATTGTGAAATTCATGTCATTGGATATAGTTTTTTTCCTCATGGATCAGGCATATCATCTTTGCGTTTCCTCTATTTTTATATTTTTGGCTTCCTAGCATCTCCCTTATACTTTAGCTATGAAGCTTTTCTCCTCATGGGTTCCTGGTTTTTAAATTTCTTTATTTATGGCCGGTGCCATGGCTCACTTGGCTAATCCTCCGCCTGCGGTGCCAGCACCCCGGGTTCTATTCTGGATCAGGGTGCCGGATTCTGTCCCGGTTGCTCCTCTTCCAGTCCAGCTCTCTGCTATGGCCCAGGAAGGCAGTGGAGGATGGCCCAAGTGCTTGGGCCCTGCACCCACTTTGGAGACCAGGAGGAAGCACCTGGCTCCTGGCTTCAGATCAGCACAGCGCGCTAGCCATAGTGGCCATTTGGGGGGTGAACCAACAGAAAAAGGAAGACCTTTCTCTCTGTCTCTTTCTCTCTAACTCTGCCTGTAAGAAAAATAAATAAATAAATAAATTTCTTTATTTGTTCTGTCACCAACAACATGTTTGACATAGTATACCTTAAGTTTCCAAAAAAAAAAAAAAAAAGCCCGCATCTGATAGTCTATGCTCAGAAAAATACAGAGAACACCTACATTTCTGTATTTGGGAAAAGTTAAATTTAAGCGTTTTCAAAACAGAGGGATTTTCTGTTATTGAAAATGTGTTCCCTCAGGTTTTACATATGTGTTTTATGTTTTATTTTGGATTGTTTTTTCAATTTTAGTCTTTATTTTTTGGCTGCAAGCCAGATGTTGGGAGTCATGTAATTGGATACACTATGTTCTTTTTTTTTAAATCATGGCTCAGGCATTCCACATTTTGGATATCTTGTTTTTTTATTGTTTTGATTTTCTAGTGGCTCCCTTATTCCTTGGCTATCGGCTGTTCACTTAATGGTTTCCAGCTTTTCAAATGTATTTATTTATTTACTTAATCTGTCATAAACAGCAACACATTTTACATAGTATACCTTATGATACACAAAAAAACCTGGCATCTGAGATTTTATGCTTATAAAAATAGAGAGAATATCTCCAATTCTGATATATGTATTTGAGAAAAGTTGAGTTGAAGCCTTTTGCAGAACAGAAGGATCTTACAGTTATTGAAAATGGATTTACTTCCAGTTTTCCTTTAAAAACATCATGAATGCTACAGCAAAACTTCTTCACCACTTTGGCGTGTTACAAACTGGAAAAATCCAGTTCTGTTGCTACAAATAACAATTAACAGACCAGGCTACAGTTTCTTTCTTTCATTTTTTAAAAATTTTCCTGTAGTACAGTTTATTTTGTATTTCTTTTAATTTTAATTTTATTTTTTTGGATTCCCAACCAATGGTCAAATTCATGTAATTGGATACTTGGTCTTTTTTTTTATCTTGAATTATTCATTTCAACTTTTGGATTCCTCAGGGTTTTGTTTGTTTGTTTATTTGCTTGTTTGTTTTTTTTTTTAATGTGTGGCTTCTTAGCAGCTTCTTCTCCTATGCTTACTATAGCATCAAAATCAAAATGGAATAAGTGCCACTAACAGCTAATTGCAGATCTCTTGCTTCTAGTACATATTAGCTTTGCTTGCTAAAGGCTAAAGGTGTATCTTGTGAAACTATGCAGACCCAAATTCCAGAAACTGAGAAAGGGTGCAAACTGAGCGTTCAGCCAAAGTTGACATAAATGCACCCTGCACTGTTATCTTACAACCATATATTGGGTTTGTTATTGTTCCTGGGTTTGTTATTGTTAACTGTTATCTTACAACCATATTCTAGGTTTGTTGTTGTTCACTTCATACAAAAGGATTTGAAATTGTGAGCCCTAGTGGACAGAATACTATAAAACTGTGTAACTCACTGTTGTGGGACTGCACTCTGGTAAGGAGCGTCAGTCCCAATTGGTTGCCTTGCCTCTCATTTTCAATAAAATCCGTATGTGACTGTCACTGGTTTTTGTGATATTCTATTTTTACCTAATGAGTGGATGCAACACTATGGATTGTTCCCCTCATGGGGAAATGAAAATGTATTTGCCTCCAATTTTCTTTATAAAAAAAGAAATCCAGAATGCTACAGCAGCATTTCATTGGCTGGTTTTGGCTGGTACAAACTGGAAACTATCAGTTCTGTAGTACTAACCATAATTAACAGGTCAGTACACAGTTCTGTGCTTTTGTTTTTTTATTTGCATGTGGAACACTTAATTGTGGATTTTTTTTTTTACATTTTAGTGTGTTATTTTTTTGGTTCAAGCCAGATGGTGCAATTAGTAGAATTGGATATAGGGTATTCTTTTTTCATCATGTCTCTACCATTTCACCTATTGGATTGCTCATTTTTTATTGTTTTGGCTTTTTAATGGCTATCTTCTTATGGCTATGTGCTATTTCTCCAATGGGTTCCCATTTTTGAAATTTATTTATTCTGCTATTGTTAGGTAGGAAGTTAGATATGAGCTTATGTGTGTGTAACAGGCCTAAAGAGAAGACTTCTATGTCCAGCATATGCTGCATCTCAAAGTCATCCTGATAATGTTTCAGGGGCAGCCCAGTATTTGCATCCTGCCCTGCCCCCTCCTACCTGATAACCTGCCAGGTGGGGGGTCCCTGCCCCTTCTGCCTGACAAATCTTCCACGATTGCCTAGATGCAGCCCAGTATCTGCATTTCAAACACCCTGCTCCAGATCCCCATTCTCCAGGGGTTCCTGCTCTCACCCTTCCTCTGAACCCAGGATGGTGCCAGCTAGACTTCCTCCTGTCTGATGCCTTGTGGGGGGCGGGGTGGGGGGACTCAGATAGGAGCTTCTTAATATTTACATCCATAAAATCCTTTGTTTCAGGATGAAATGTGTGAAGACAGAGACCCATCTCCTTAAAAACCCCTGGCCTCAACCCTCTGCCTCCATGCTGTCACCTGCCTGCCTGGCCAGGTGTAATCTCTCCACTCAACCATGTAACCTTGCTCCTTCCCCTCTGTCCGAGCAACTGCACTCTCTCTCAGGTCCTGTCTGGAGAGGTGCCCATCCGTTCTTGCAGATGTCCCTACCCTAATAAACTTTGCTACTTTTTACTTTCCACTACTCTGTCTTATGCCTGAATTCTTTCTTGGGTGAAGACAAGAACGCTGCCATTCTCCGGTAACACTATCAAGAAAAACACATTTGACATATTATACGTTAAGGTAGAAGGAAACCCCACATCTGATATTTTATGCTCAGAAAAACACAGAGAACACGTATACTTCTGATATCTGTAGCTGGGAAACATTAAATTGAAGCATTTTGCAGAACAGAAGGCTTTTACCATCATTGGAAATTACTTTGTCTCTGGTTTTCCTTTTAAAAAATCAGAAATGCTAAAGCAACTTTTCATTGGCCAGTTTTTGGTGGCACAAACTGGAAAAACAAGTTCTGTTTATGCTAACCCCTATTAACAGGCCAGGCCACATTTTCTTTATTATTTTCTTTTTCAAGGTGGAGGATTAGCCTACTGAGCCACGGCGCTGGCTACCTCCTATTCTGATATACATATTTGAGAAAAGTTAAATTTAAGCTTTTTGCAGAACAAAAGGTTTTTACAGTTATTGAAAATTAGTTTGCCTCTGGTTTTCCTTTTAGAAAATCAGGAATGCTAGAGCAACTTTTCATTAGCTGGTTTTGCATTTTACAAAATGGAAAAATCCAGTTCTGTTGCTACTATGAAACTGACAAAGCACAGTTACTTTCTTTCTTTTTTTCTTTCTTTTTTTGATTTTCATGTAGTGCATTTTATTTAGAATTTTTAAAATTTAATATTTTATTTCATGCAATATTTTTCAACTCATGTAATTGGATATATAGCTTTTTTTTTTTTTTTTTTGGACAGGCAGAGTGGACAGTGAGAGAGAGAGACAGAGAGAAAGGTCTTCCTTTGCCGTTGGTTCACCCTCCAATGGCCGCCGCGGCTGGCGCGCTGCGGCCGGCGCACCTAGCTGATCCGATGGCAGGAGCCAGGAGCCAGGTGCTTTTCCTGGTCTCCCATGGGGTGCAGGGCCCAAGCACCTGGGCCATCCTCCACTGCACTCCCTGGCCACAGCAGAGGGCTGGCTTGGAAGAGGGGCAACCAGGACAGAATCCGGCACCCCAACCGGGACTAGAACCCGGTGTGCCGGCGTCGCTAGGCGGAGGATTAGCCTAGTGAGCCGCAGCGCCGGCCATATATGGCCCTTTTTTTATATGGCCATTTGGATTCTTCATTTTTTTTGTTGTTGTTTTGGCTTCCTAGTGGCTCCCTATTCCTTTGACTATGAACTGTTCCCTCATAGGTTCCTGTTTTTAAAATGTATTTATTTCTTCTTTCATCAATAACACACTTGACATAATATACATTAATATACAAAAAAAAGCACCCCACACCTGAGATTTTATGCTAAGAAAAATACAGAGAACACCAACAGTTCTGATATATGTATTTGAGAAAGCATACTTTAAGCTTTCCTCAGAACAAAAGGGTCTTGCATTTGTTGAAAATGAGTTTGCACCCAATTTTCCTTTTAAAAAAATCCAGAATGCTACAGAAACATTTTATTGGCTTGTTTTGGCTGGTACAAACCAGGAAATTCCAGGTCTGTTGTAATAACCATGTTTAACAGACCAGGCCACAATCTCCTTTTTGTGTGTGTGTGTGGAACATTTAATTCTAGATTTTTTTGTTTTGATTTTTTTTGTTGTTGTTGTTGTTTTGTGTTGTTTTGTTTTGTTTTTTGAGCCAGATGGTGAATTTATGTAATTGGATATACAGTCTTCTTTTTTTTATTATGGGCTCAGGCATTTCACCTTTTGGATTCCTCATTTTTTTTGTTTTGGCTTCCAAATGGCTACATGTTCATATGCCTCTGGGATGTTCCTCTCATGAGTTTCCATTTTTTTTTAAAGATTTATTTATTTACTTGAAAGTCAGAGTTACTCAGAGAGAGAAAGTGAGGCAGAGAGAGAGAGAGAGAGAGAGGTCCTCCATCTGCTGGCTCACTCCCCAAATGGCTGCAAAGGCCAGAGCTGTGCTGATCCGAAGCCAGGAGCCAGGAGCTAGGAGCCTCCTCTGGGTCTCCCAGACGGGTGCAGGGGCCCAAGGACTTGGGCCATCCTCCACTGTATTCCCAGGCCACAGCAGAGAGCTGGATTGGAAGTGGAGCAGCCGGGACCCGAAGCAGCGCCCATATGAGATGCCGGCACCTTAGGCTGCAGCCTTATCCACTACACCACAGCCCCCTGAGTTCTCATTTTTGAAATTTATTTATTTTGTCATCAAAAAAAAAAATTTGACATAGTATAACTTAAGGTACAAAAAAACCCCACATCTTACAGTTCTTTCTCAGAAAAAATACAGAGAACACCTACATTTCTGATATATGTATTTAGGAAAAGTGAAATGTAAGCCTTTTGCAGAACAGAGGGATTTGATGGTTATTTGAAATAAGCTTGCCTCTGATTTTCCTTTTAAAAAAATCAGGAATGCTAGAACAATGTTTTATTGGCTGCTTTTGAGTAAAATTCCAGTACTGTTTGTACAAACCATGATCAACAGATGAGGCCACAGTTGTTGTTGTTGTTGTTGTATTTTGTTTGTTTGTTTTTTGGTGTGGTGTTTTATTCTGTGTTTTGTTTTTTTAATTCCAGTTTTGTTTTTGTTATTTTTTTTTCAATCATGGCTTAGGCATTTATCATTTTGGATTCTTCTTTTTTTTTATTTTTTTTTTTTTTTTTTTATTTTTGACAGGCAGAGTGGACAGTGAGAGAGAGAGACAGAGAGAGAAAGGTCTTCCTTTGCCGTTGGTTCACCCTCCAATGGCCGCCGCGGCCGGCGCGCTGCGGCCGGCGCACCTAGCTGATCCGATGGCAGGAGCCAGGAGCCAGGTGCTTTTCCTGGTCTCCCATGGGGTGCAGGGCCCAAGCACCTGGGCCATCCTCCACTGCACTCCCTGGCCATAGCAGAGAGCTGGCCTGGAAGAGGGGCAACCGGGACAGAATCCAGCGTCCCAACCGGGACTAGAACCTGGTGTGCCAGCACCGCAAGGCGGAGGATGGATTCTTCTTTTTTTATTGTTTTGACTTCCACGTGGCTTCCTTATCCTTTGGCTATAGATTGTACCCCTTATGAGTTCCTGTTTTTTAAATTTATTTCCTTATTTATTCTGTCATCAGCAATAACACCTTTGACACAATATAACTTATGATGCAAAAGAACACCCCACATCTGAGATTTTATGCTTAAAATTATACTGAGAACAGCTGCACCTCTGATATATGTATTTGGGAAAATTTAAATTGAAGCTTTTTGTAGTACAGAAGGTTCCTATAGTTATTGAAAATGGATTTACTTCCAGTTTTCCTTTTCAAAAAATCATGAATGCCACAGCAACATTTCTTCACAGGTTTGGAGTGTTACAAACTGGAAAACTCCAGTTCTGTTGCTACAAACAACAATTAACAGACCAGGCCACCGATGATTGAATTTATGTAATTGATATGTGGTCTTTTTAAAATCTAGAATCATGCGTTTTAGCTTTTGGATTCCTCTTTTTTTATCTTGTGCTGTACAAAATATTTTTTATAAACTTCATTACTGCCACATGTCATCATTTGGATTCCTCATTTTATGTATATTTTTGACTTCTGACTAGCTCCCTAATTCTTTTTGTTTTTAAAATTACTTACTTATTTTTCTTTCATCAAAACAACACATTTGGCATAGTATACCTTAATATAGAAAAAAAAAAAAAAACACCACATCTGAGATTTTATTCTCAGAAAAGACAGAGAACCCTTACACTTCGGATCTATGAATTCAGAAAAGTAATATATTTAAGCCTTTTTCATTATAGAAGGAATTCACGGCTATTGAAAATGAGTTTGCCTCAGGTTTTGGTTTTGAGAAAAATCAGGGATGCTAGAGGAACTCTTCATTGGGTGGTTTTGGTGACTAAAAACTAGAAAAATGTGTTCTACTGATACTAACCATGTTTGCCATCCAAGTCCAAATTTTCTGTTTTTTTTTTTTTTTTTTAATCTTGTATTGTACCTTTCTATAGAAACTAACAACTCACATCTGAGATTTTCTCAAAGAATACAGAGAAAAGCTCCAGTCCTGATATTTGTATTTGGGAAAAGTAAATTTAAACTTCTTTTAGTACATGAGGAATTCAGGGTTATTGAAAATGGGCTTACCTCAGGTTTTTGTTTTAAAATATCAGGAATGCTAGATGGACTACTCATTAGCCAGATTTGGCTCCTTCAACCTGAATAAAAGCAATTTTGCTGCTAGTAACCAAATTTCACATGCCAGCCCACGTAGTCTGTTTTTATTTTTTTTATTTTATTTGGTACATTTTATTATGGATGTTTTTCTAAATTTTCTCTAATACATTCTCAGATATGTTCCCTATGGAGGAATCCATGATATTGGAAATCTGTTCTTTTTTTTAAAAAAATCATATGACTCCTTCATGTCACCATTTGATTCCTCATTTTATTTATGTTTTTAGCTCCCTTCTGGCTCCCTTATACTTTTGGCTATGCCCCCATTGCCTTCACTGATTTCCATTGTTTTAAGTTTACTTATTTATTTTTTTTCATCAACAACAACACATGTGACATAGTATAACTTAATATACAAAAAAGCCCCCTAAATCTGAGATTTTATTCTGAAAAAACACAAATAACACCTCCACTCCAATATATGTATTTAAGAACAGTAAAATTAAAACTCTTTTTATTGCAGAAGGAATTCACCTTTATTGAAAATGGGTTTACCTAAGATTTTGATTTTAAAAATCAGTGATGCTACAGGAACTGCTACTAACTGAGGTAACCAAAGCACTCCACATTTTCTTTTTTTTTTTTTTTTGTATCTTGTTTAATACATTTTATTTTGAATATTTTAAAATGTTTAACCTGTTACATCTTGGGTTTTGCTGATGGAGGAATTCATGTAATTTGATATCCTTATTTTTCTTATAAATTTTATGACTGCCACATGTCTTCATTTGGATTCCTCATTTCATGCAAATTGTCCACATTTTATGATGGCTACCTTATTCTTTTGCCTATACGCAATTTCCCGCATGGATTCCCATTTTTTAATTTACTTCTTTATTTTTCATTCATCAAAACAACACATTTGTCTTAGTATATCTAAATACATCTGATTTTTTATTCTAATAAAAGACAGAGAACACCTACACTTCAGATCTATGAATTTGGAAAAGTAAAATTTAAGCCTTTTTAATACAGAAGGAATTCACATTTATTGAAAATGAAGTTGACTCAGGTTTTCATTTTGAAAAAAATCAGGGATGCTAGAGGAACTCTTTGTTGGCTGGTTTTGGCTGGTAAAAACTAAAAAACCAGTTCTGCTGCAACTAAATAAGTTTGTCATAGCTGTCCACATTTTCTATTTTGTTTAGTTTTTGGTTTTGTTTGTTTGTTTGTTTGTTTTTGGTTTTTTTTTTTTTTTGGCTTGGCACATTTTATTTTGAATATTTTTCTAAATTTACCCTGTTACATCTGGGTTTTTTGCCTGACTGAGGAATTGATATAATTGGATATCTTGTTTTTTTTAAATTTCATGACTCCCTCATGCCTTCATTTGGATTCCTCATTTTATGCATACTTTTGTCTTTATGATGGCTACCTTATTCTTTTGCCTATATGCCATTTTAGACTTAATGCTGGCTCCCTTTTTCTTTTGGCTATTCCCTCAGGGATTCTTCCTTATTCTTTTGGCTATTCCCTCATGGCTTCCAATGTTTCAAATTCACATCTGAGATTTTATTATTAAAAAACACAGAGAATACCTCCACTCTGACATTTGTATTTGGGAAAAAAGTAAAATTAAAACCTCTTTTAGTGTAGAAGAGATTCATAGTTATTGAAAATGGGTTTCCCTAAGGTTTTAGTTTTTTTTTTTAAATCAGTGATGCTGCAGCTATTCCTTAGTTGCCAGTTTTGACTGGTACAAACTGGAAAAAACCAGTTTTGTTGCTGTTAGCTGAGTTTTCCATACCAGTCCACATTTTCTGTATTTTCATCTCGTGTGGCACATTGTATTTTGAATGCTTTTAAAATTGTAGCCTGTTACATATTGTGGGGTTTTTTGTTTGTTTGTTTGTTTGTTTTGCCTGATGGAGGAATTTATGTAAGTGAATAGCCAGTTTCCCTCATGGATTCCAATTTTTTAAATTTAATTATTTATTTTTCTTTTATCAAAACAACACGTTTGACATAGTATAACATATACAAAACAGCACCCCACATCTGATATTTCATTCTTAAAAAATACAGAGAACCCCTACAATTCTGATCTATGAATTAGGAAAAGTAAAATTTAAGCCTCTAATAGTACAGAAGGAATTCACTGTTACTGAAAATGGGTTTGCCACTGGTTTTCATTTTGAGAAAAATCAGGGATCCTAGAGGGATTCATGAGCTGGCTTTGGCTGATAAAATTAAAAACAAAAAGTTCTTTTGCTCCTAACTGAGTTTGCCATAGCAGTCCTCATCTCTCTCTCTCTGTCTCTGTCTCTCTCTCTCTCTCTCTCTCTTTTTTTCTTGTGTGATACCTTTAAACAGAAATAAGCAACCCCCATTTGAGATTTCCTCAAAAGACAGAGAACACCTCCACTTCTGAGATATATATATATATATATATATATATATATATATTTGGGAAAAGTAAAATTTAAGCCTCTTTTAGTACATGAAGAATTCATGGTTATTAAAAATGCTTTAGCTCAGATTTTTGTTTTAAAACATCAACAATGATAGAGGCACTGTTCATTAGCCAGTGTGGGCTGGCTCAACCTGGAAAACAAGTCTTGATCAAAATAGCTGGATTATCCATACAAGACTATATTTTCCAGTTTGTTTCTGGTTGGTTTTTTTTTTTTTTTTTTTTTTTGAACTTGTGTAGTACCTTTATATAGAGACAAGGAATCCACATCTGAGATTTTCTCAAAAAACACAGAGAATACCTTCACTTCTGATATATGTATTTGGGAAAAGTAAAACTTAAGCCTCTTTTAGTACACAAAGAACTCAGGGTTATTAAAAATGGATTTCCCTAAGGTTTGGTTTTTAAAAATCAGTGATGCTGCTGCAACTCCTCATTGACTGGTTTTGGCCAGTATAAACTGGAAAAAAAAAACAATTTCTGTTGCTACTACACAAATTTGTCATAGCAGTCCATATTTCCTTTTTTCTTTATTTTTATCCTGTGTGGTACATTTTATTTTGAATATCTTTTTAAAGATGTATTTATTTATTTGAAAGTCAGAGTTACACAGAAGAAGGAGAGGCAGAGAGAGAGAGGACTTCAGCCCTCTGGTTCACTCCCCAGTTGGCCACAATGGCAGGAGCTGCATCGATCCAAAGCCAGGAGCCAGGAGCTTCTTCCAGGTCTCCCACGTGGGTGCAGGGGCCCAAGGATTTGGGGCATCCTCTACTGCTTTCCCAGGCCATAGCAGAGAGCTGGATCAGAAGTAGAGCAGCCAGGACTCAAACTGACAGCCATTTGGGATGCCGGCACTGCAGGGGGCAGCTTTACTCACTACACCACAGCTCCAGCCCCTATTTTGAATATTTTTAAAACTTTAACCTTTTATATCTTGGTTTTTTGCCTGATGGAGAAATTAATGTAATTTGATATGCAGGGTTTTTTTAATTTCATGACTCCCACATGTCAGCATTTGGATTGTGGGTGATACTGTACCTAGTGAAGAGTCTGCATGCCCCGCACATGCAGGAGGTTGAGAGGATATGACATATCAAACCTCCCTGGAAGGACCCCACAACCTGACTGCTGGCAGGTGGCAGAAGCCTCAGGCACATTTCTCCACCCCCACTCACTGCAAAAGGGCCCTGTAATTGTGGATCAGGTAAACAACTCCCAGATGCAGCCCAGGCCCATTAAAACCACCTGGGGAACCATCCTGATTATGTGACCTTCAAGCTGATTGGAGAGGCATATTTATGACAGTGTCGGTTCTGTCCTATAGTTAGCATTCACCAGAGTTAGTTATGGCCCCTTCCACTTGCTCTTTAAAATGTAGGTGCTTGTGAATAACCACGGACATGTTCACCAAAGCCTGTCCCTGGTGTCTTTGTGTGGGAAAAGGGCACAGCCACCTTGTTCTCCTTGACAGTGTGGCTTTGCAGGACTAAGCTGCATTGGATTCCTCCTTTTATGTATAGTTTGGCTTTGTGCCCTTTCCCTCATGGATTACCATTTTTAAAATTCACTTATTTATTTTTTGTTCATCAAAACAATACATTTGGCAAAGTATACCTTAATATAGAAAAAAGCACCCCATATCTGAGATTTTATTCTCAAAAAATACAGAGAAGTCCTACACTTCTGATCCATGAATGGGGATAAGAAAAGTTAAGCCTTTTTTGGGGGGCAGAGGAATTCGAGGTTATTGAAAATGGTTTTGCTTCAGGTTTTAGTTTGGAAAAAAATCAAGGCTGCTGGAGGAACTCTTCATTGGTCAGTTTTATTGGAGAAAAACTGGAGAAAAAATAGTTCTGTTGCTACTAACCTGGTTTTCCATAGCAGTCTACATTTATTGTTTTTGTTTGTTTTATATTGTGTTACATCTTTATATAGAAACAAGCAACCCACAACTGAGATTCTCCCAAAAAAGACATAGAAAACCCCAAATTCTGATGGTCTGATGGATTAATTCTTGTAGTTGAATAGATGGTCTTATGTTTCTTTTCATTTTATGACACAAATGTCATTTGGATTCTGCATTTCATGTATATTTTTGACTTCATGCTGGCTCCCTTAGTCTTTTGGCTAGGTGACTTTACCCTCAGGGATTCCAATTTCTTAAATTTACTTATTATTTTTCTTCCATCAAAACAACATATTTGGCATAGTATACCTTAATAAAGACAAAAACACTCCATATCTGCGATGTTATTCTCAAAAAAGAGAGAAAACCCCTACACTGCTGATCTATGAATTGGGAAAAATAAAATTTAAGCCCTTTTTAGGGCAGAAAATATTCATGGTTCTTGAAAATGGGTGTGCCTTGGGTTTTCGTTTTGAAAAAATTAGGGATGCTACAGGAATTCTACATTGGCCAGTTTTGACTGGGGAAAACTTAAGCAGTTCAGTTTCTAATAATCAAATTTGCTATAGCAGTCCACCTTTTGTTTTTTGTTTGTTTTATATTGTGCTGTAGTTTATATAGAAATAAGCAACCCACAACTGAGATTTTCTCAAATAAGACAGAGAACCCCTCCAATTCTGACATAAGTATTTGGGAAAAGTAAAATTAAAATCCCTTTCAGTATGGAAGGAATTCACAATTTTGAAAATGGGTTTCCCATGATTTTGATTTTTAAAAATTTATGATGATACTGGAATTCCCCATTGGCCAATTTTGTGTGGTACAAACTGGAAAAAAAAGTATTTCTGTTGCTACTAATGTTACAGTTGAAAAAGCGTCTGCCACCCCAAGAATGACTCCAAGAGACTTTCTCTCATGCAATTAGCGAAGGGTTTACTGATGATCCAACATGTTGGGGCCCCTGAGCATAAGAGAACAGGTGGCCCCGAGAAGTAGAGGGTTGGGGTTTTTATACACGTTTAAACAAAGAAAATCTATCATTGCATAGATCAAACAGTCGGTGCAGAGTAAACAATTGATACAAGTTAAGTGATTTTACAACCAGCTGATTTATGAATACAGGGAGTACAGGATATCGAGTAAGGGCTTGATTAGACATCAGAGAACCATATGGCCTATACAGGGAGGATCAAAAAGCCTCCTATTGCCAAAAGGGAGGGTCACACAACAAGGTTACGGGAACTGCCTCAATGATACCTAGGAATGCAGCCGAATGGCGATAAGGGACACATGGTGGGGTCAGAGTTCCAGGAGCAAGGAGATTTCTCAGTGAAGGTTTGTTAATTTCTAAACAGTGACCCCTTTTATCTTACTTAGGTGAAACTAAGGTTACCTCTACATTGGGGTAATTCACTGACTAACTAACTTTAAAGAGAATGGCTATACAGAGCAAGTCTAATGAGGTCTGGAAAGTTCACCAGAGGAGGGGAGGGGTTGGGGGAGCGGCTTTTAACTTTTTAACCCTTCACTAACTGAGTTTGCCATAACAGTCCACATTTTTCTGTTATTTTATTTTTTATATCTTTTGTGGTACATTTTATTTTGAATATTTTAAAAATTATAACCTGCTCCATCTTGTTTTTTTTTTCCTGTTGGTGGATTCATGTAATTAAATATCATCTTTTAATTTTCTTATTAATTTCATGACACACATTTCTTCATTTGGATTCTGCTTTATGTGTACTTTTGGCTTTGTACTGGCTCCCTTATTCTTTTGGCTATGTGTAATAGCCCTCCTGGTTTCCCATTTTTTAAACTTATTATTTATTTTTCTTGCACAAAACAAGACATTTGGCATACTATACCTTAATAAAGAAAAAGACACTCAACATCTGAAATATTATTCTCAAAAACAAAGATGAACCCCTACACCTCTGATCTATGATTTCAGAAAAAGAAAAACTTAAGCCTTTTTTAGGTAAGAAGGAATTCTTGGTTATTAAAAATAGGTCTGCCTCAGGTCTCATTTTGTAAAAAAAATCAGGGATGCAAGAGGAATACTTCATTAGCCAGTTTTGGCTGGGAAAAAAATGGATTAAACTGTTTCTGTTGCTGCTAACAGATTTTGCCAGACCAGTCCATATTTTCTCATTTTTCGTGTGTGTATTTTTTATCTTATGTTGTACTTCGTATAGAAACAAACAACCCCAAACTGAGATTGTTCTCAAAAAAGACAGAGAACACCTCAACTTATGACATCTGTATTTGTGAAAAGTAAAATTTAAAACACTTTTCAGTGTAGATGGAATGGAATTCAGTTATTGAAAATGGACTTCCCTCTGGTTTTTGTTTTTAAAAATTTTCTTCCATGCAAACAACATATTTGGCCTAGTATACCGTAATATAGAGAAAGCACCCTGCATCTGAAATGTTATTCTCAAAAAAGACAGAGAACCCCTACACTTCAGATCTATGAATTGGGAAAGGTAAAATTAAGTTTTTTTTCAAGACAGAAGGTGTTCACAGTTATTGAAATGGGCCTGCTTCAGGTTTTCATTTTGAAATAATCAAGGATGCTAGAGGATTTCTTTATGTTTGGTTTTGGCTGAGAAAAACTGGGAAAAAAACAGTTCTATTGCTACTAACCAAGATTGCTCTATCAGACCACATTTTCTGTGTGTGTGTGTGTGTGTTTATCTTGTGTTTTTCTTCATATATAAACAAGCAATTCACAACTGAGATTTTCTCAAAAAGGACAGAGAATATCTCCATTTCCTTTACAGTGTAGAAGAGATTCACAGTTATTGAAAATGGGTTTCCTGATGGATTTTTTTAAAGATTTATTTATTTATTTGAAAGGCAGAGTTACAGAAAGGCAGAGGCAGAGGCAGAGGCAGATGCAGAGAGAGAGAAAGAGAGAGAGAGAGAGAGAGCACGGTCTTCCATCCACTGGTTCATTCCCCAGATGGCCGCAGTGTCTGGAGCTGTGCTGATCCAAAGCCAAGAACCAGGAGCTTCTTCCCAGTCTTACATGCAGGTGCAGGGACCCAAGAACTTGAGCCACCTTATACTGCTTTCCCAGGTTATAGCAGACAGCTGGATCAGAACTGGAACAGCTGGGACTCCAACCTGCCCCCATGTGGGATGCCAGCATTGCAGGCAGCACCTTTACCTGCACAGTACTGGCCCCCCTCTGATTTTGATTTCTAAAAGTCAGTGATGCTAAATGAATCCATAATTGGCCAATTTTGGGTGGTACAAACTAGAAAAAAGAACAGTTCTATTGCTACTAACCAAGCTTCCTATAGCAGTAGATGTTTTCTATATTTTGTTTGTTTTTGAAAAAAACCAGTTCTGTTGCTACTGAGGTTGCCATACTGTTCGTATTTTGTGTTATCTATTTTTTTTCTGTTGTGTGGTACATTTTACTTTGAATATTTTAAAAATTATAACCTGCCCCATCTTGGTTTTTGCCTGATGAAGGAATTCATGTAATTGAATTCCCAGTCTTTTTATTTATTTATTTTTAATTTCATGACTCTGCATTTCTGCATTTCTGTACATGTTCAGCGACATGCTGGCTCCCTTATTCTTTTTGCTATGTGCCATTTCTATCAAGAATTCCCATTTTTAAAATTTCTTTATTTTTCTTTCATCAAAACAACACATTTAGCATGGTTTAGCTTAATATAGAAAAAAGCACCCCACATTGACATGTTATTCTCAAAATACAGAACCCTTATATCTATGAATTGAGAAGAGTGAAATGTATGGCCTTTTTTAGTACAGAAAGAATTCATGGTTACTGAAAATGGGTTTGCCTCCGGTTTTCATTTTGAAAAAAATCAGGGATGCTATAGAAACTCCTCATTTGATGGTTTGGGGTCATTAGCCTGGAAAAAAAAGCAAAACAAAACAGCTCTGTTTCTACTGAGTTTGCCATACCAGTCTACATTTTCTGTTATTTTATTTTTTATATTTTGTGATATATTTTATTTTGAATAATTTTAAAATTTTAATCTGCCTGTTACTTTTTTTTTTTTTTTTTTTTTTTTTTTTGCCTGATGGAGTAATTCATATAATTGAATATCCTGTCTTTTTTTCAACTTGATGAATCACACATGTCATCATTTGGACTCGGCATTTTATGAATATTTTTGGTTTCATGCTCACTTCCTAATTCTTTTGTCTCTGCCATTTTTCTCATGTATTCACATTTTTTTATTTACTTGGTTATTTTCCTATCATCAAAATAACACATTTCCAATATTATACTTTAATATAGAAAAAAACACCCCACATCTGACATGTTATTCTAAAAAACATGGAGAACTCCCACATTTCTGGTCTATGAATTGGCAAAACTAAAATTTAAATCTTTTTTAGGACAAAAGGAATTCATGGTTATTGAAAACGGGTTTTCCTAAGGGTTTTGTTTTGAAAAAATCATGATGCTAGAGGAATTCTTCAAAAGCCTGTTTTGGCTGGGAAAAACTGGAAAAAACCAGTTCTATTGCTACTGTGTTTGCCATACATGTCTACATTTTGTGTTTTTGTTTGTTTTCATCTTGTGTTGTACTTTATATAGAAACATGTAATCCACAACTGAGATTTTCTCAAAAAGACAGGGAACACCTTCATTTGATAGTATTTGGAAAAAGTAAAAATTAAAGCCAATTTTAGTGTAGAATGATTTCACAGTTATTGAAAATGGGATTCCCTCTGGTTTTGGTTTTTAAAAATCAATGACACTGCAAGAACAACTCAGTACTTGATTTTGGGTAGTAAAAATTGGAGAAAAACCAGTTGTTCTTCTACTAATTGAGTTTGCCCATTTTCTGTTATTTTATCTTTTGTGGTACATTTTTTTGAATATTTTAAAAAATATTTATTTATTTGAAAATCAGAGTTAGAGAGAGAAGGAGAGGCAGAGAGAGAGAGAGAGAGAGAGAGGTCTTCCATCCACTTGTTCACTCCCTAATTGGCCACATGTCCAGAGTTGTGTCAATCCAAAGTCAGGAGCCAGGAGCTTCTTTCGGATCTCTCATGGGGGTGCAGGGGCCCAAGGACATGAGCTATCTTCCACAGCTTTTCCAGGTCATTATCAGGGAGCTAGATTGGAAGTGGAATAGCCAGGACTCGAACTGGCACCCATATGGGATGCTGGCACTGCAGGCAGTGGCTTAACTTGCTATGCCACAGCACTGGACCCAGAGTATTTTTAAAATTTTAGCCTGTTACATCTTAGTTTTTTACCTGATGGAGGATTCATGTAATTGAATATTCGGTCTCCCCCCCCCCCACATCTTTTTTTAAATGTCATTACACATACTGTCATTTGGATATTGAATTTTATGTATATTTTGGCTTCATGCTGGGTCCTTTATTCTTTTGGCTATGTGCCAGTTCCCTCATGGATTCCCATTTTTTTAAATTTATTTTTATTTTATCAAAACAACACATTTAGCATAATGCACCTTAATCAAAAATAAACACTTCACATCTGAGATGTGTTTCTAAAAAAAGACAGAGAACCACTACACTTCTGATATTCAAATTAGGAAAAGTATTATTTAAGCCTTTTGTTGAAGGGAAGAAATTCATGGTTATTGAAAATGGGTCTGCCTTGGGTTTTCATTTTGAAGAAATCAACAATGCTAGAGAAACTCTTAATTCAGTGGTTTTGTCCGGGAAAAACTGGAAATAACCAGTTCTTCTGCTAGTAACCAAGTTTGCCATACCAGTCCACATTTTCCATTTCTGTTTTTTTTTTTTTTCATCTTGTGTTGTACTTTATAAAGAAACAAGCAACCCACAACTGGTACATTCTCATAGAAGACAGAGAATGCTTCCACTTCTGACATACTATTTGGGAAAGTAAAAATTAAAGCCCTTTTTTAGTGCAGAAGTATTTCACAGTTATTGAAAATATGTTTCCATCTGGTTTTGGTTTTTAAAAATCAGTGGTGCTGCAGGAACTCCTTATTACCTGACTTTGGGTGCTACAGACTAGAGAAAAACAGTTCTGTTTCTACTAACTGAGTTTGCCATAGCAGTCCCCATTTTCTGTTATTTTATTTGTTAATCTTGTTTGGTACATTTTGAATATTTTTAAAATTTAAACCTCTTACATCTTGGTTTTTTGCCTGATGAAGAACTTCATGTAATTGAATATCCAGTCTTTTTTTTTAATTTTATGACTCACACATGTCATCATTTGGATACTGCATTTTATGAATATTTTTGTCTTCATGTTAGCTCCCTTATTATTTCATCTCTGTGCCATTTCCCTCATGAATTCCTATTTCTTAAATTTACTTATTTCCTTTTCTTTCAACAAAACAACACATTTGGCATACTATACCTTAATATAGAAAAAAAACAGCCCACATCTGAGATGTTATCCTCAAAAAATACATAGAACTCCTACTCTTCTGATCTAAGAATTGACAAAAGTAAACCTTAAGCCTTTTTAAGGACCAAGGAATTCATAATTATTGAAAATGGGTCTGCCTTGGGGTTTGGCTTTGAAAAAAATCATACATGCTAGATGAACTCTTCAGTGGATGCTTTAGGCTGGGAAAAACTGGAAAAAAAAAAAAAACAGTGCTGTTGCTACTAACTGTGTTTGCCATACCAGTCCATATTTTCTGTTATTGTTGGTTTGTTTTTATCTTGTGTTGTACTTTATATAGAAATGATCAACCCCAAACTTAGATTTTCTCAAAAAAGTTAGAGAACACCTCTACTTCTGACGTAAGTATTTAGGATAAGTAAAAATATAAGCCCTTTTTAGTGTAGAAAGATTCTACAGTTATCAAAAATGGGATTCCCTCTGGTTTTGGCTCTTAAAGATCAGTGATGCTACAGGAACTCCATATTACCCAGTTTTGGGTGGTAGAAACTGGAAAAAAGCAATTCTGTTTTTACTATGATTGCCATATCAGTCACAATTTGTATGATTTAATTTTCTTTCTGTTATGAGGTGCATTTTTGATTATTTTTAAAATTTGAACCTGTTAAATCTTGGTTTTTTTTCCTGATGGAGGACTTCATGTGTGAGTATCTTGCTTTTCTTTTTCATTTTATGACTCACATATGTCATCATTTAGATGCTGTATTTTATGTATATTTTTGGCTTCATGCTGGCTCCATTATTCTTTTGGCTAAGTGCCATTTCCCTCACTGATTACCATTTTTTAAACTTATTTATTCTTCTTTCATCAAAACAACACCTTTGGCATAGTATATCTTAATAAAAAAAAAACACTCCTTATCTGAAATATTATTCTCAAGAAAGACAGAAAACCCATACACTTCTGATATATGAAATAGGAAAAGTAAAAATTAAGTCATTTTTAGAAAGGAAGGAATTTACGGTTATTGAAAATGGATTGGCCTCAGATTTTCCTTTTGAAGAATTCAGAAATGGTAGAGGAACATTTCATTGGCCAGTTTTGGCTAGAAAAAACTGAATGAAACCAGTAACTGTTACTATTAACTTAGTTTGCCATACCAGTCTACATTTTCTGTTTTTTTGTTTTGTTTTGTTTTTGTGTTTTGTTTTTTTTTTTTTTATCTTGGGTGATAGATTTTATTCTGAATATTCTTAAAATTTAAAGCTGTTACATCATGGTATTTTGCCTGATGGAGGAATTCATGTGATTGAATATCCAGTCTTTTTTTTATTTTGTATTTTCATGAATCACATGTCTTCATTTGGATTCTGCATTTTATGAATATTTTTGGCTTCACAGTGGCTCCATATTCTATTGACTGTGTGCCATTTCCCTCATGGATTCCTATTTCTTAAATTTACATGTATGTTTTTCTTTCATCACAATAACACACTTGGCAGAGTATACCTTAATATAGAAAAAAGCACCCCACATCTGAGATTTTATTCTCAAAAATACAGAGAACCCCTACATTTCTGATCTATGAATTGGCAAAAGATGTTGAGTTGGCGCCTTGTTTTCCTTTAGAAAAATCAAAATACTACAGTAACATTTCATTGACCAGTTTTGAGTGGTACAAACTGGTAAAATACAGTTCTGTTGCTACTAATCAGGATAAAACAAAAGGCCACAGTTTTTTCTTTTTTTTTTTTTATTTTTGTGTAGTACATTTTATTTTGGATTATTTTTTTGGCTTCCCCCCAGATAGTGGAATTCATGTATTGTGATATTCAGTCTTTTTTTTTTATCTTGGCTCAAACATTCTATTTTTATATGCCTTGGTTTTTTTATTGTTTTGGTTTTCTTGTGGCTCCCTTATGCTTTAGCTATGGACTGTGTCCTCCCAGGTTCCATTTTTTAATGAATTAATTTACTTGTTCTGTCATCAACAAAATCACATTTGACGCAATAACCTTAAGATACAAAAAAAAAAAAAAAAAAAAAAAAAAACTCACATCTGAGATTTTATTCGTAGAAAAATACAGAGAACACGTACACTTCTGATATCTGTATTAAGCCTTGTACAGAATAGATGGGTTTTACATTTATTGAAAATTACTTTGCTTCTGGTTTTCCTTTTAGAAAATGTGGAATGCTAGAGCAACTTTTCATTGGTCAGTTTTCAGTGATACAAACTAGAAAAACTGTTGCTTCTAACTCTGATTAACAGACCAGGCCACATTTTCTTTCTTTCTTTCTTTTTGTTTTCCTGTGGTACATTTCATTAAAGATTTTTGTTACCTCAGTTTGTTTTTTATTGGCTTAGTGCCTAATAGGGAAATTTATGTAATTGGATATATGGTCTTTTATTTTTTTTATCATGACTCAGGCATTTCAGCTTTGGATTCTCTGGTCTTTTTTTTTTAATTGTTTTTTTTTTTTTTCCTAACAGTTCCTTTATCTTTGGCTACTGGCTGCTCCCCTCATGGCTTCTACTGTTTTAAATTCATTTATTTATTTAATCTTTCATGAACAGCAACACATTTGACAGCTCTTTTGTCTGGACCAATTTCCAATGTATTCAGAACTAATTTTCTTTTTTTTTTCTTTTTTTTCTTTTTTTTTTTTTTTTTTTGACAGGTAGAGTTATAGACAATGAGAGAGCGAGACAGAAAGGAAGTTCTTCCTTCCATTGGTTCACTCCCCAAATGGCTGCTATGGCTGGCGCTGCGCTGATCTGAAGCCAGGAGCCAGGTGCTTCTTCCAGGTCTCCCTTGCAGGTGCAGGTACCCAAGCACTTGGGCCATCCTCTACTGCCCTCCCAGGCCACAGCAGAGAGCTGGACTGGAAGAGGGGCAGCCGGGACTAGAACCGGCACCCATATGGAATGCCAGCACCGCAGACAGAGGATTAACCAAGTGAGCCACAACACCGGCCCCAGAACTAATTTTCTACAATATTGCATGGTTGAGAATTTTTCTAGCCTCACAATGAAGTTTGTGTTTTTCTCATGGAAACTCGAAGTATTATGTTGAAAAAAAAATTTTAATGTGATTATGTTAAGGACTTTGAAATTATAGCCCTGGCTATAATCACATGTGTTCTGACAATCCAATGACAAAAGGAAGACTTTTCTCTCTGTCTCTCTCTCACTGTCCACTCTGCCTGCCTTAAAAAAAAAAAAATCGATGTCATCATTAAGGCAAAGATGAAAATAATGAAAATAATGTAACCATAAGCAATAACAGCTGCTACCAGAAGCTGAAAGTGGCAAGAAAGAGATTATTTCCTAGAGACTGGATGGAGCTCAGACCTCCCTGCATTTTAGTTTGAGCCAGAGAGTGATTTAATTTTCATCCTTCAAATAGTTACAATATACATTTCTCTTTCTTAAGTCATTAAGCTTATGATCATTTTTTATAGTAACAGTAGGTAACCAGATTCTCTTGTTACTTGAATCCTGGAGGTGATTGAAGTTCCATAAAACAGATGATCATGATCTCTGGTGGTAGAAGTCAAAAGACTGATCAAAACTTGACAGAAACTTGCTATTAGGGTCAACAACAGATTGAACTATTATCTCTCTGATCCATATCTAAGTGTTAATACATGATAATTCTTTCCTTATAATCATCATTGTTGGAATATAAGCAATGTGATGTGCCTTTAGAAGTCTAGATGGAGTGTTTTTTTTTTTTGCCTTGTTTTTTCTTTTGCAATGTTTCTAATCACTAATGCCTCAACAAATTCCTATATTATAAAGCTCATTGGCATATATTTTATTTATCAATAATCCTGAAGAACAGACACTTATTTTTGGAAATTCTCTAACTTCTCTGAATTTTAGTTTTGATTTTTGATTCCCACTGAATACTGGGTTCTACTGAATACTGGTTAGTTTGCTGACTGATGATGGCATAATCTCTTTTGCCAGGTAATTGTTCATTTGCTGGCTTGGAGTCTTATTTTCCTCTGTACTGAAAGAGTATGGATTTCTGTATGAATTTTGTTTTATTATCTATGACTTGATCTGAGTAGGAGATGTTTTGACCTGCTTGGATTTCTTTTCACCTTAGTTTTGTTTTCCTGCAAAACAAAGCTGAGACAGGAGAACATGTGAGTGGCTTATTTGGGACCTGATGCCAGAGAAAGAGTGCAGGCATAGAAAATGTGAGAAGGGGAAGCAAGTTCACAGAAGAAAGGGCTAGTATATTGGCTAATGTGAGTCAGCTGGTCTCCATATAACTTTGAACTGCATCCAGACAAGAAATTACTGTCAACTGATGTCCAGAGATTTGTAATGAGGCCATTGTGTATCACTGGATAGTGTTTCTGACCTTTTTATAACCCCATTAACTTGAGTGAGCTTTAAAAGAGGCTGGCATCAGTGCTGGCACTGTGGCGCAGTGGGTAAAGCCACTGCCTTAAGTGCCAGCATACCATGTGGGTGCTAGTTTGAGTCCCGGCTGCTCCTCTTCTGATCCAGCTCTCTGCTATGGCCTGGGAAAGCAGTAGAAGATGGCCCAAGTCCTTGGGCCCCTGCACCCACGTGGTAGACCCAAAGAAGCTCCTGGCTCCTAGCTTTGGATTGGCACAACTCTGGCTGTTGTGGCCATTTGGGGAGTGACCAGTAAATGGAAGACCTCTCTCTCTCTCTCTGGTTCTCCTTCTCTCTCTGTGTAACTCTGACTTTCAAGTAAATAAATAAATCTTGAGAGAGAGAGAGAGAGAGAGAGAGAGAGAGAGCGAGCGGCTGGCATATTCAATTCAGATGAATGAAAGAATTTGTATGTTTGTTACAGCAAAAAGTGCCTGATGATGAAAAGCAGGCCACTCAATAGAAACACAATTGGTCACAAGATTGAAGGAATGGAATTTTGTGAACAAGCAATATATTATTGTGGTGGAATGAGGTGAAAAGTTCATGCCAAGATGGCCACTGAGGTGAAATGGTCATACCAAGATGGGTGCTGACAACAGAAACTGCCTGGCAACAGGCTGTGATTGGATGGCTTTGGAAACCACATGACAACAGAGGAAACCACATGACAACAGAGCCTGACTGGCGGCAGGCCGTGATTGGTTGGGGCATAGACCACCCCTTGACTGGATTGGCTGGTCTTGGTTATATAAGCTGTTGTACTAACTCAAATAACTGAGTCTGTGGACTGCTCGCCTCAGGTCTGCTTTCACCTGACTCTTGGGGTCTGTGTGGTGACTCTACGCCTGCCCCCACCATGCTCCTCTCAGAAATGAATCCACTGCAACATTATTGAGAAATCAACTGCAGCATATTATGGATTGAAGTTTAAAATTAGTTGATTTGGGGAAAGGTCTTTAGTGTACTGCTTAATAAAGCACTTGGGATGTCCACACCCCAGTATGAATATGCAGATTTGTGTCCAGCTCCACTTCCTTATAATGCACATACTGGGAAGCAGCAGGTGATTGTTTAAATATTTGTATCTTGCCATTCAAATGGGAAACCCAAGTTGAATATTAGCCTCCTGTACCTAAACTGTCCTGGTCCAGCTTTTGTGAGCCTTTGAGGATTAGACCATTAAATATAAGGTCATTTCCTGCCTCTGAGCGTCTGCTTTCAAATTTTTAAAAAACTAGAAGATTGAGGCTGGTGCTCTGGTGTAGTGGGTAAAGCCATCAGCTGCAGTGTGGGCATCTCATATGGTTGTTGCTTTGAGTCCTGGCTGCTCCACTTCTGATCCAACTTTCTGCTAATGTGCCTAGGAAAGCAGTAGAAGATGCTCCAAGTGCTTGGACCCCTGCACCCACATGGCAGCCCTGGTTCTGGCTTCAGAACAACTCAGTTCCAGCCATTGCAGCCATTTGGGGAGTGAACCAGCTGATGGAAGATCTCTGTGTCTCTCTTTTTTCCATGTCTCTGGCTTGCCTTCTCTGTAACTCTGACTTTCAAATAAACAAATGGATCTTTAGAAAACCTGAAGACTGTATAATTTTATTAATTTCTGTTCCCCTAGGGTAAAGTATGTGTCCATGGTTTCTTATAGGTCTGCCCTAAGGGCAGGTATACAGTGGTTCAACTGTGAGGGTACAACACAGAAAAGACTCCAGGTGTTGTCAACCATAACCTCATGAATGGCAATGTAGAATCATAAATCCCGAGACCAGATATTAAATAAATACAGCATTTATAAAAAAGTGTACAACAATTTAACCCTTGACATTTCCACATCATATTTAGACTAGACAACTTGGGACATTTCAGTGGCTAGAATAAAAGGATAGACTGTCTTAGTCTCTACATGCATAAAATATTTTATCATTAAAATAAAAAGGAGGACCATCTTGCCCCATATGAACAACAAAAATGATCTGCACAGTCCTCATTATGAGCACAGTTCCCACTGCAATGACCCACCCCATGAAACCAAGGAGCTCTGAGCTCATCCACTTATTGTCCAGAGACCCAGCCACATGCTGCAACCCCTCTTATAGCCACTATGTCTCTCCACAGTCTTACCACTCAAACCTCCCACAGTTACTGTATGCAGAAATTTTACTCTGCCCTGCCAACCTCTCTGTGGGCAACCCCAGCAGTTAGCCAGAGTCCAAGCACATCTCTCCCCCCACCACCACCTTCTGTTAATCAGGTAAACTGCTCCTGGGTGTGGCCTAGGCCCATTAGGCCCACCTGGAAAGCTATGTGACCTTCAAGTTGATTGGAGAGGCATATTGGCATCAGTATCAGTTCTGTCCTATAGTCAGTGTTTCCCTGAGTTTGTTTTGACTCTTCTCCCTGCCCTTCAAAAAGCCTACATGGCTGTTAATAAATGGACATGTTCATTGAAACTTGTCCCTGGTGTTTGTGGGAAAGGACACCGTCACCCTGTTCTTTCCTGATGGTGTGGCTTTGCAGGACCAAGCTGCAACTGGTGACCCGAACCTGAATGCGTAAGGTAGGCGAAGAGCAGAGTCCAGCCAGGTGAAGAGGCATCACCCATTGGCTGGGCCCTCCAAACCCCCTCCTGCTAGATGAAGAGAAAAGTCCTATATGTCTCATTATAGAGACACCCCCCCCCAGGGCATGGGCTTCTGGGCCACTGCCAGGAGAGAAGAAATCATGTCTCGTTTTAGAGACTACTCCCATGACCAGCCCCAAAGACTTTCATCTGCCATGGCCACAAACTCCCCATGTAGAAAAGGAACATGGCAATATGGCAAAAAATGCCTGCCCATGTCTTTTTGCTCTGTTCCTCCTCCTACATTCCTGTCTCCAACCCCTGCCCAGGCTATGGGGAGGAGATTGGGGGAAAGCAGGGCTCCGGTGCACTTGCACTGTAGAAGTGCTTGTGCAGACCTGCCTAAGACCTGTATTGGCTTCTGGCCAGCATGCAGACTCCACAGGGGAGGGAACCTTGCTCATGGCAGTGGTGATGTTCAGAGGTGCCATGGCAACCTGCATGCCAGCGGTTCAGACATGTGCCCCAGCCCCAGGTCACTATGAAGGAAGAGGGCAGTGTCTGCTCCAGCAGGCCCAACCTGGGCTCCTGTGGCTCTGCAGGCTCTGCAGGCTCCTATACCAACCTGCCACTGCCAAATTCAGATACAGATGAGAAAGATTTAACCATATAATTACCATCACAGGTTGTCCCCACCTTGTAACTGAATATCAAGAAGAAATTTCTCTCTTTGAATCCAGGAGAATTGCTGCCTTCAAAAATATTGCTTTGTAACTTGCTGAACTTATAATCTATATTTTAACAGATTTCCAATGCTATCACAACGGGTACTCAATGAAAACATCAGTGGGTAATCAATGCTAGTTATAGATAAATGTAATTTTGAGTAAGTTCAGGTAAAGATATAATATCAGTATCTTAAGCCATTTAGGTGTAAGTGCTAAATATAAAATTAGGTAAAGCAAATGAGATGAATGTGTCTAAAAAAGAAAAACTATTTGGGCTTGCTAACACATTTTCATAAGTTGCCCATATGAAAATAGTTCAACACTACTTAGAAGTAATTAAGCTTAAAATTTGATTATGTTACCTTATTTTCCGCCACTATTTGGACAGTTTGGACAGAGGGCCAGAATATGTGGTCTGAATGTGGTGGGATTCACTGCAAAAGCAGGAATATGAAATGGAAGATAATGTGATTTATCCAAATACATATATAATCAATAGGTCTGGGATTATTTGGGCTTGACTAGCTGGCTGTACATCTTGCAAAAATCAGTCCATGTTACCACATAATGATTTTAGTTTTCAGTTTTGAGTCCTAGTTAATATTAGTATGTTCACCATGTGCAATAATATTGAAGTTCTTGTTACTCCAGATCATCTGTACTCTTCTTGTGCATTGCTGAACCTGAAATGATCTGTTTCAATTGTTAAATGGTTTAGAAAATAAAGTGAGTGATCATGTGTGGAAAACCACAGTGTCTGTTACAAGTGCCAAAAACTGTTATAGCCAGCAAAATGTTGAGGTGGTCTTTTAATATTTTAATAAATTCAGTTTTGATAAATAATGTCATTTAATACTTGGAATGCAGGTATGAATTGATTTGATTTTGGTAGTTGGAAATATAGCAATCTCAAGGGGAAACATCTTTGTAGGAAAGAATTAGTGTACAATTTAATACTTTATCCCTTTGCGTATTTTTTGTTCTAGTTAATACTATTGGTTGAACTCTGTATTTAACACACAATTATTCTTAGGTGTTTAAATTTAACTGAAAAGTGATCCCTGTTAAATATAAGAGTGGGAATAAGACAGGGAGGAGGTATACAATTTGGGACATGCTCAATCGGACTTGCCCCAAATGGTGGAGTTAGAAATGTGCCAAGGGATTCCAATACAATCCTATCAAGGTTGCATGTACCAATGCCATCTCACTAGTCCAAGTGATCAATTTCAGTTCACAATTGATCACATTGATAGGTCTAAGAGTCAAAGGGACCACACAAACAAGACTAGTGTCTGCTAATACTAACTGATAGAATAAAAAAGGGAAAGAATTATCCAACATGGGAAGTGGGATACACAGCAGACTCATAGAATGGCAGATGTCCTAAACAGCACTCTGGCCTCAGAATTAGCCCTTAAGGCATTCGGATATGGCTGAAGAGCCCATGAGAGTATTTTAGGCATGGAAAGCCAAGACACTCTGGCAAAAAAAAAAAAAAAAAAAACACCTAAATGAAAGATCTCTGCGAGTGAGATCCCAGTAGAAAGAATGGGCCATCAAAGAAGGAGGTACCTTTCTCTGAAGGGAGGAGAGAACTTCCACTTTGACTATGACCCTGTCTGAATAAGATCGAAGTCAGCGAACTCAAAAGGCTTCCGTAGCCTTGGCAACTCTTGACTAAAGCCTAGGGAGATTACTGACGCCATAAACAAGAGTGTCAATTTGTTAAGTCAACAACAGGAGTCACTGTGCACTTACTCCTCATGTAGGATCTCTGTCCTTAATGTGCTGTACATTGTGATTTAAAGCTATAACTAGTACTGAAACAGTATTGTTCACTTTGTGTTTGTATGTGGGTGTAAACTGTTGAAATCTTTACTTAATATATACTAAATCAATCTTCTGTATATAAAGATAATTGAAAATGAATCTTGATGTGAATGGAATGGGAGAGAGAGCAGGAGATGGGAGGGGTGCGAGTGGGAGGGAAATTATTGGGGGGGGGAAGCCATTATAATCCATAAACTGTACTTTGGAAATTTATATTTACTAAATAAAAGTTAAAAACAACAACAACAAAAAAAAAAAAAGGAAGAATTAGCATCCATTACTATGCCTGTCTTGTGAAAACTGGCAGCTCCCAGAGCTGAGATGAAGGTACCATGGAAGATAATCTTTTCTAAGTTTAAGTCACAGCACATACTTAGGACCACACTGGGTTAAACTTTCTAATGTAATCTTTTAAAGTTTAAGGTGATTAATAAGAACAAGGAATTGATCTGAAGCCCTGTGTAAGGATTAAGAACTAAATAAAAATGGGCTGGCGCGATGGCTCAATAGGCTAATCCTCCACCTAGCGGCGCTGGCACACTGGGTTCTAGTCCCATTTGGGGCGCCGGATTCTTTCCCAGTTGCCCCTCTTCTAGGCTAGCTCTCTGCTGTGGCCCGGGAAGGCAGTGGAGGATGGCCCAAGTGCTTGGGCCCTGCAACCCATGGGAGACCAGGAGAAGCACCTGGCTCCTGCCTTCAGATCAGCACGGTGCGCCGGCTGCAGCGTGCCAGCCGTGGCAGCCATTGGAGGGTGAACCAACGGCAAAGGAAGACCTTTCTCTCTGTCTCTTTCTCTCACTATCCACTCTGCCTGTCAAAAAAAAAAAGAAAGAACTAAATAAAAGTGAAATATGTGGAGACAAGTACCAATGTTACATTACTCAGCTGCCCCAATGAAAAAAGAAGCCAAATAAGAAGAATATGGGCCTCTCTTTTTTGTCTTCTTTCCCTTGGTTCCATGTTCCCCATGGATACCTGCATGGGCTTGCAAGAAATATATCCGGAAATCATTACCTTCTGTGATCAGTCAATACAAAATCCCAGAATTTCGCTTATTCATCTGCCTTCATTTGTCAAGAGGATTTTACTGTTATTCTAGATAATGAGGAAAGCAACAGAAGCACTTTTTCCATTGGAGAGAGGAAGGTCTGAATCTCTTGCATTTCAGACTAGCTGTTTAAAGCAGAAACCTTTTACTTCAGAGGACTGCCTTACTAGCTTTTTTGATTATTGATTTGATTGTTAAAACTGTATATGCAGTCCTTGATTCAGATTTGGAAGACCTGAACCCCAAAAATGACTTCTCATGATTTTGTGGCCTTGGGAGTCTCTGGTATCTTTCCCAGCTCATTTTGCTTCTTCTTGGTTCCTGTGAGGTAGTCAGGAATTTTAGAAATTATGAAGAACTAAAGAGTGCATTTATTTCTTTTTTTCCAAAAGGAAAATTGACCTCTGGTAATTTAAGTTCCATATACTTTTTGATCACATGGATTTTCCCCTTACCCAGGTTTTCTGGTATTAATAACCAACACAAGTAAACAGCTTTGGCTAACATCTATCATAAGCACTTTATATGTATCAATGCATTAATTTTGAAAAACTGAAAGAACAAAAATCTGCAAGAAAGTCTTATGGCAGAATTTTTTAGATAAGAGTAGTGAGGGAAAGAAGTTAAACGTTCCATGATCTGTCTAGAGCTGGCCACACTCCCAGCCAGTGATGCTGGGATTATAAATCAGGCAATCTGGTTTCACTTCCTCTGCACAGAAAGCAGAAGACAATGTGGGGAGTGAACCAGACAATAGAAGATCTTGCAAGTTTGAAATACTTCCTGTATTTTGAAGGCCTTAAGAAAAAATAACTTAAAAAGTCTCTTTGATAACTTATATTGAATACATCTCAAAATGGTAATATTTTAAATATACAATGTTACATAAAGCATATTATTAAAATTAAAGTCTACTGTTTCCTTTAAATCATGCTATTTGGGCTGAGATATTTAAAATACATATATGGATTATATTATATAACATCACATTATTATATGTTTACCAGCACTCTTTCCTGATTTTGTGTTTAATGCTGTTTCTAAGTTCTTTTTATATTCTTTGACTAACAAATTGTCAAAGTGTGGAGATACTTCATTAATGTTGAATTTTCAATACTGGGCAGATTATTGACTTTTTTCTAAAAAGTAATTGTGTTAAAAATAATTTCAGAAATAACTGCATTATTAAGTCACCTTAAATGTTAATTATCTGGGGCCAGTGTTGTGGTATGGAGAGTTAAGCTGTCACCTGCAATGATGGCATCTGATATTGGAATACTGGCTCTAGTCCCAACTTGGTGCTAATATTCCTGGGAAAGCAGCAGCATATGACCAAGTGCTTGGGACCCTACAGCCATATAAGAGATTCTGATGGTGATCCTGTCTCCTGGTTTCATCCTGAACCAGTGCTTGCCATTGCAGACACTTGGAGAGTGAATCAGCAGATGGAAGATCTCTTTCTCTCTCACTTTTCCACTCTCCCCCTCAAATAGATAAATTTTTAAAAATTTTAATCATCTTTTAGGCACTTTTATGAAAAGTTACAGTATTTGTTAAGTGGGAAGCCAAAGACAAATTTAAAAGAAATGAGAAAGAAGCCAAACTTTAGGTCCTGACATTTAGGCTACAATGCTTGAAGGCTGTCTATAAGAAATCAGCCTAAATGGGATTGTGCTGGTTTGTGCCAAATGGAGAATTAATATATTTCTCCCTACAGGTAGGGCAAGGATCTGGCAAGTATCATCTGCTTTAGAAGCCAAAGTTTTGTATCAAGTTCTCCTCAGAGTTGACCATGCCTCATGCATGCTGCATATTTTCCTTAATTCTCTCAGTAGTGCAGTTTCAAATTGCATTGGTTGTGGGTTACCTGTTGTTAACAATCTGAAACTAAGACTCAGAGTAATTTAGGAATATGCCTATCAGGTTAGAATTTGCAAATTCATTTCCTAGAATAAACTTAGGTTTTTCCTCATCCCAAAGTGGACAGGAGGAAACAGTTTCTTATCCCTCTCATTTTCCCCATTTCCCTTTATTTTTTATTTTGGTGTGATATCTGTACAAGTCTAAGATATAGACCAGCTAAATAAACACACAGCCTCACTCCTAAGGGAAATCTCCTTATTGGTCAGTGCACTTTTTTAAACCATGTAAATGTAAGGTCAATTTGTGATTCAAGAAAACCTATCATTAGGACCTTATTCAAGATCTACGGAGTTTAATATACAGTAAATTTGGAAAGACAAAAATGTAGAGCCAAAACAAACAAACAAAAAACAAATCTCTGTAGACTCTTGATAGAACTCATTATATTTTTTTGAAAATGAGTTTAACATATTTAAATGAAATCTTATATGTCATGGTATGTATTTTTAAGTATTTATTTATTTATTTGAAAGCTGAAGTTACAGAGAGGGAGAGGCAGAGGCAGAGAGAAAGAGAGAGAGAGAGAAGCTTTCCATCTGCTGTTCACACCCCCAGTGGCTGCAACAGCCAGGGCTAGGCCATACTGAAGCCAGGAGCCAGGATCATGCTCCAGGTCTCCCACATAGGTGCAGGGGCCCAATTTCTTGGGCATCCTCTGCTGCTTTCCTTTGCATATCAGCAGGAAGCTGGATTGGAAGAGGAGCATCCAGGACATGAACCTGCAGCTATATGGGATGCCAGTGCTGCAGGTGGTGGCTTAACCTGCTATAC